>NW_028301615.1:4393939-4545454 GCF_987345545.1 Pholcus phalangioides | reverse complement strand
GGAATGTTGACCAAAGAAACTCACACAGCATTAAAATTAAGTACGTATAGTCTTTTAGAAATAGCTTCGTACTGTATCACAGAATTGAATCTGACGTATATTTTAACAGGGAAATTTCAAACAGATAATTTAGAAGGTAGATTTGGATTGTATAGGCAAATGGCGGGTAGCCAATACCACATCTCACTGAGACAATTGTTTGAATCAGAAAACAAGCTTAGAGTGAAATCACTATTGAATCTAAAAATAAATAGCAGAATGTTTGGAGAAATTGTTCTTGATGATTATAATATTGATAATGATGTTTCAAATGATGAATGCCATATGTTTCATGTTTCTGTTCTCCCATCAGATGTTGAAAGTATTAAAATTCATTTGCCAGTACTAACTTATATTGCTGGATATTGTGTTTTCAAGATTCTGAAAAAATTAAAATGTCACTGGTGTTCTTCAGAGCTATTGACAGATAAAGAGCTCTGCTTCACCGAGAGTGACTACAATTTGATAAAAAACTTGGACCGAGGGAAACTATCCTGTCCTGATAACTTTGTTGTTAAAATAATAATATTCAATTTCATTATTGTGAGTAAACTCATAACAGATTTTGAAAATGATTTCCTAAAAGCCACCAAACAAAAACAGGTTGCTGCATCCCTAACAATGGCAGCATTAACAGCGAATGAAATGTTTCCCGATAATGAATTTTGTAAGGAGAAGCATAGTATGGAACTAAATGTAGAAAAAATAATTTGGTGTGCGTGTAATATATTTTTAAATAATTACTGCAAAATACAGAATGATAAATTATTGCAGTCAGCAAAGGTAAAAATATGTAAATCAAAAGAAAGTAAAATGAATAGGAAATTAGAAGTGCTAAAAAAATGAAGGGGTTAATGAAAGTGATATAAGTAGGACTGACTGTATATGTTCATAACTGTAGTCAACTTAAGCAGTGATTACCCATCTTGTGCCAGTTATAGATTTCTCCCCTATTAAATTTAGTATTGTGCCAACCATGAGAATAACAAATGCCAGTTTATCAGAGTTATTGAGTTATGCAGGTTCTACTGTATATATAAATAAAACTTGTAAAATTCTATTGAATTATGTAATGCGCAAATGTCATATTTTTTCTAGTACAATGATATTGAAATATTAATGTTGCTCATTATGGTCCAGCAACTATGTTGTTGATAGTGAAACCTCACAACAACGATACTTGGATATAATGATAAATCCCTCTACAACAATATTTTCACAAGTCTCGTTTGGAAATGTTTATACTGTTATTGTTAAACTGCTGCCTCTCTTTATAACAATCTCTCTGCAACGACATTTTTATTTTGATCCAAAGAGTAAAATGAATAGGAAATTAGAAGTGCTAAAAAAATGAAGGGGTTAATGAAAGTGATATAAGTAGGACTGACTGTATATGTTCATAACTGTAGTCAAGGTTTCACATCGAGGTTTCTCTGTAATTTGATGTAGCCTACATAGTTGAAATTAGAGCATGATATAAATGTGATTCAATGAAAGCAAGCTATTTTCCAAGCGTGGAAATCCAACTTATTTTTCTGAAATGTGTTGTCTTTTGATATGTTGAAATAAAATTTATTTCCCAACAAATTGTTTTTTAATGAATTTTTTCATTCCTTGGGATGAGAGCAACAAATTTATAGATGTGTCATAATAGTCTAAGTTATGATAAAAAGAAGTATTTTTTTTTCATTGAATGTAGCGAAATCTCGGATGAAATAAAGGCATTAACCTTTTTAATAAACCTTTCACTAGCCGAATCCACATTTGGATTGATTTTCATTTTTCTCCCATCTGATCTTAGTTAACTATCAAATTATTATTTAACTACCGAATTATTAGATCAAATGAGAAATTTTCAGATTTTTTTTCTCATGTCAATATAAATTGGAATTAGGGAATTCGGTGCTCTTGAGATAAAAAACACCCGAGGTCAAACTCAACGACAGGGTTTGTTCCAGGAAATGGAAGGTGGGTCTCCAAGTAAAAGAGCTCCAAGGCCTAGAAGTTCAAGTTGTTGTGTGCCTTCAAAATGATTACAATGAGATAGTAAATGACAACTGTGTTGTTGGATCCACCGACACACATGTCCGCCCAGACCGACATTGTAGATCAAATCAGTAGATAATTCTTTTGCCCCCTCTGCAGGTCTGCACGGTCTGGTGTCAAAATGACATTTTTCCCAAGGGGATGAGCGGCTTCAGGGAGCACAATATATATGGCAGAAATTATTCAAAGAAAATGACTGACGCCTTCATCTCTTCCCCATATGTACTTGATGGCAGTGTACATACAATCAAAGATAGACACAATTAAGCATACACTATACAATTGATAAAAGCAAGTTTTTGAGTAAGGAAAAAAAGAGGGCTTAGAATACACATGGACTGCGGTTGTCACAAAGCTTCTTCTAACTTCTTCCAGAAGCTTGTGTTCGTTTTATAGTATCATTGCTCTTCTCTACCACTTCAATACTGATATCTTCATACCCTAAGTTGAGTACTAAATTATTTTTTCATCAAGTGGTCAATATTTTTTCTAGATAATTTCTTTTCCTTAAATTTCCTTAATATTTGATCGGTTAATACATTTTTGAATACATATTTTTTCTTTGAGTTCATACAATATAAACTACTATTAATATTTGTTTATACAGTAGCCTCCATAAACCAGCAGTGCACCAGTCTGGCCCGACCAGTAATGTGGCATTTACGGATGGGCAGACTTCCCGGTTGTACTGTGTCTGGAAGTGGAAAAACTGTTACAGTCTCTCCAAGACCCGACTTTGATATGAGGAGCCATGGAGAAAACAAAAACTATGGGACTCTTGCAACTTAGGTCAAAGATGTTTCATTAGTCAATGAATATATGTTTTACCTTCCGGACCCCTAAAATTATGATACCCGGGGAAAAATCCCTCTTCCCCCTGCGGAAATCATGCTTTGTTCGCATCTATGCGCAGAAATTTGCAGCACATTTTTTTTTCAACTACCTTCCAATAATGTGGTGGTTTCAGTACCTCATCATAACCCTAGTCTTATATGTGTGGGATTAGGTGAGAGTCCACTGTATACTTTTTGAGATCTTCGAAGCAATTTTTTTTCTTTTAGAAACCTCTGCAAAGGTATGTTGGACGACATAAAGGCATTGAATATCAGCACAATACTAAAATTCATTACACATGTAATGAACACAATTTCTACAAATATGGAAAAATTATACTGACTTTATCTAACTTTGCCAATCAGCAGCTCTTCTGCAGAAAGATCATTCAGCAGGTTGAAAATTATAAAATCTTATTTAAGATTGACCATGAAAGAAGAAAGATTAACAGGATTAGCTTCGTTGTCGATAGAAAGGAAATTAGCCAATGAGCTTGATATTCAAAAGTAATCGAGCACTTTTCAAAGATGAAAAAAAAGCAGAAAAGTTCAGATTTATGTATTTTGCTCTTGCCAAATTTACGTCAAAACTCAGAGAGGAAGTGGATCATATTAGGTTTTAATCAAACATTTTCAGCTTCACTTACAAGTGCAAAACTGTTGCATAAACATCCCACGATAAAAGCAATGTTACATTGTTCTAGAGACCCATAAATTTTTTTTCACTGTCATGACAAGTTCAATTTCTTTAGGATTTTTTGTTCCGCATATCTTGTAGTTTACACCACACACACACAAACTATTATTTACATTTTTATTTTCAGTTAAAAAAGTTGTGTGAAAAATAAACATGAAAACAAAATGCAAACAAATTAAGTTTTTATTGAAATTTTAATAAGTACTTAATTTTTTTTTTAATTTTGCCTAAATGAGGAACAGAATAAGGCGCCTTATTATATTTCGCTCCCCCACTGACAAAAACCTGACTACGCCACTGCTCATAACCATGACATCATAGATATATTATGGGCACACATAAGAACTTCCCACCATGCACCAATTTTCTAGAAATTCTACAGAAAAATGTTTTGTACAATTGAATAGTACAGCGGTTCCCAACCTCGCGGAGCCTTTGCTAATAAAAAATTTCTATGGTGGAGCCAAGTGGGTATATTTTTTATTTATTCGTCAAAGATACCGATTTATTTATTTTTATGATTTTAAAATATTTATTTATTTTTTTTCAAATTTACTGTTTTTTTAAAATTTTCCTCGAGCGGCCGCGGAGCACCGGTTGAAGTAGTACTCAATACTGTACATTTACTCTCTTTCATCATTTTATGGAGCCCCATCCCGGCAAGATTGGCCTGTTGCTTTGCAAATGAGCATAAAAAATAATAGAGGTTTACATAATAATAATCTTGTAAACAACTCACCTTAGTGGACGAAACAGATTTCCTGTTGTGTGAAGTGAATCCGTGTGAACACAGAATCCGTAGTTTTGTCCAACTCCGAGCGGGAATCCAGCAGTATTCGTACATCATCATGCAGATGACTCTTTGATTGACATCTCTATGTACTATTCAATCAGAATTCTGTATTCTTTCCTCCATGCTGGTCGCCGGTCGGAGCGTTTAGAGAGCAAAGTGAGCATTGCGAGGTTGCTTTAAAATTGGCGTCTAAAATTGGCGAAAAGGCGTAGAATTGAAGGTTGGCGAAGAAAATCGCGTTCTGCTTTTTTTCGTTCAGCCATTTTTTTTGTCTAGTGTTTGTCGTTGTTTTCTTGCTTGTTTCTGCTATTTATTTTTCTGTTGCCGTCTTTGTTATGTCATCCGATCATGGAAATAAACGGCCCTTATCAGGACCAAATACGTCTTCTGATACGTTAGAATACGGGGAATCGCTCAGAATTACGATGCAATTTGTGCGAGTCTGTGTTTTCCTGGGCAAATACCTTGAAAAGGCATATGCGAACAATCCATTCAATGTCGGTTACAGCCGTGGAAAAATTGAAGTGCCCCGAATGTGAAGCTATGTTCGGTCGGCACCATGTAATCATCTGCATGAAAATCATGGTCTGGTGATAGAGTATGAGGAGCACGTATTTTCATCCATCCAAGGTGAGTTTATTTGTCGATGGTGTTCCTTATATATAGAGGCGTAGGCAGGGAGGTGTGCCTCTGCGCTTAGTTTAGAAATTTAATTACAATTACTGACACTAAACCATTTGAAAATTTTGGATATTATGATTAACGACTGGGTGATTTCTCTGTTACACTCCCAAAAGGTTAAAACTTGTAATTGTCCCAAGGACCCACATTCCCTTCATTATTTGCATCCATCTTGATAACTAGAGAAATATTGAATTTATGTAAACAGCTATTTACTCTGCCGTGGCTGATTTAAATGCCATCCTCATTTCCAAAGGCAACTCTTGGACTGTGTAGACTCTTGCACAGTGCATAGCCCTAAGGCTGGAGTTGTAGTAGAGCGAAGAGATAAGCAGGTGATTTGGAAGGAGAAAATGCATTAGGGCAGAGGAAGAGGTGCCCACACATAGTAAACACGGTGGGGAAGAGCAAAAATTACCGGAGTGTTCTGAAATGTAAGGAGGTGATGATACCTCTGCAGAAGAGGGAGGGAGAAACAAACCAAACAGTAGGTAGAGAAAAACCTTACCTCACGAGGGAAACAAGTATTATTTTTACTTCCAATCCTTGTTGAGTGGGCTCTTTGTCTCTCTGCTCGAGTATGTGAGGTGTACAACAAAACAATTGTTTTTGATGCGCTTCTCTAGCTCTTACCGTTTTGCTGCAGTATGTGTTCAGTCTACGAGGGGATGTCAAATCCCAGTCCAGTTGAAGGAGTTCAAAGTTTTTTGGTGAGAAGAAGTGCCAGAAATATTAGTCCCACACAGGTTGATTTTTCTCTGGAACCGCTCAGCTCATTTCAGTCATCTAAACAACCAACTATCTCTACCCTGTTGCTCCCCAAAACACCTAAATGTCAATGCTTATGTCTGATTTCACTGTTTGCAGGCGTTTGATAAGCATTTAAATTAAACATCTTTGAAAATTGTATCCAAGGATTATAATTATGTTAATTTCAGGTATGTTTGTCAAAATTGCCTTGAAGGTGCTCTTCATTTGATGGTGGGCATAAATAGTGCTCACTGCTCAGGAAGGTTTAAGACCCTTAATCTAAATACTCCAACTCAAAGTTGTTTTTTCATTGGTAATTTTTGTCAAGGTTATCAATCTAGTATTTAAAAGTGACAGGTATGAAGTTATTTATAATTTTGAAACTGATGGGTTTTTTTGTTTTGTTGCAGATTTTGATCTGTGGAAAGTGGAAATGGAGAAGCAGTCGAAATGTTTCTGTCAAAGGCACCATCAGTATAGCATAAAAGGAGGAATGTGGAAGACCTTTGTCTGTCATAGGTCGGGAAATTTCATTAGCAAATCCACTGGCCAGAGATGTTGTAAAAGTCAAGGTAGCAGAAAGATTGATGCCTGGTGTCCTGCAGAAATAATACTTCTAGTGAGCTCTGAAAAGGTTCAAGTACAGCATTGGAAAAGTCACTGGAGATACTAATGATTTAGAAGATCCAAATCTTACTAAAGCAGAGAGGCAAGAAGTTGCAAGTGAGTTCATATTCATTTTTTCTTTCATGTATTTTTATTTCATTTGCCCTCTCCTTGTATCCGCCTATGAAGGGAAGTTTGACATTTGAACAATCAAAGGACCAAGCCAATCATTTTGATCTCGCTTCATTTTCATTATGAACCAGATTGTTTAGAATGTTGAAATTATACAACTTTTTCTAAAACTACTACTAGACCTACATGCATATCATACATATTCCTCAGAATTTCTAACAAATCTGTACATGTCAGAATGTTATGTGTGTGTTTCATATTTTCCATAAAAATACTGAAACATTATGGTGTTCATCTTTATACAGTTTAAAAAATAAAATCAAGATATTCTTAGTTCTATTCAAAGGAACCATGGCCAGTCAATTCGACCAGAACATTATAAACACTTTCATTGCTTGCACAGCTAATATTTTGTTGAATCATGAAATTTTGGACTACAAAAATTTTGTCAATCAAATTGTCACTGATATAGATGTTCAAGCTTTGGCTAGTTTTTTTTATAAATCACTCTAGAATATTTTCATTGAGGATAATACTGGAGGACGACTATTATTTAAATAACTTGAGAAGATTATTATTTACAGGGCCATAACTGGGACTTGCGTGAGGAAGGAAGCAAACATGATTTTGCTGTCCCCCACCATTGTAAAATTTTATTTTATTCCAGTGCTTAGTTGCCCTTGGTCCCTCGATGCTCTGAAAGTAGGTGACCAATCACAGATAAGCACACGATATAGTCTTTGGCGCGATTGTTGATTGGCACTATTGGCGATTAACTTATTATTTATTATTGCCTTTTTTCGTTATTGAAGTTGGCAACAGCACTGATTATATTTTCATCCACGTTTTTATTTTCTGTAATCCGGTGGTTGTACCGCTGATTATATTTTTAATTTTTTAATACTTCAATTTTTTTTCATATTTTTCGTAGTTTTCAGTTTTTTTCGTCATGTCAACCTTCGAAGAAAAGACTCTGTCCTTTTCAGGGCCATCCACTTACGATTCGCGTTCACTGGCTCAGAAATAACGAATTATGTTGTTTATAAATTGCCACAGGAGTTCAATTCAGACTATCCGGACTTTAAAGGTGATTTCATCCTAGGCTACATGAATGAAGCTCAAGAGGAGACATAAAATATATGGCGAAGAGGTAATTTTTATTGATTCTACACGGCACAAACAAATACATCATTAGATACAAGATTAAAATGCATGCCAATAAACACAATGCAGCTATTATAATTTATGCACCATATTCAGATTCTTATCGACATGAATTTTTCTTTCACAGGGTCATCCCGAGACACTATCTTAAGGAGAAGGCAATACACATCCTGGCAGCATGTGTAAAGACCAGGAGGAAAAAGATGAAAGAGGACCCACCAGGATGAAGCAGCTGCCAAGACCCAATCCAAGGATAGAGAATATATTAACACAACTAAGCCGAAGAAGTAAGTCAAGATTGAAATGCATGCCAATAATACCTTTAATTTGTACCCTTCGTGCGAATCGGTGATTTTATGTATGTTATTTTTCCATTGAATTAACATGCAGATATGTAAGTTTTGAGCCTTAATAGAATTCGGTATTCTAAACAATTTTTTTCATCTCACCCTCATGTATGTGCCAGAAAAGGATTAAAAAGTCTAAACGGGTGATAGTTTTGTCTCCTCCCAACCTGTTCATCAATAGCCAGTGGGGTTGACAAATGTTTGCCGTAGCGGTAAAAATCATGGGGAGAAAGAAAAACTCAGCAAAAATAGTTTTTATAGTGGCGAAATTAAAATGCAGTCAAATCCTGTTTTAGCAAACTCCATGAGACTGGAGAACAGGGTTGGTGAAAAAAACTTTTTCTTGGTTTAAACCAGGTTTTTTCAAACTTCTAATAATTAATTAAAATAAAATGTTTATTAATGTAACTAACACTATTCCCATATTAATCTACAAATATTTCTTACATTGTAACAAAAATCCACTTCTGAAGTTTAGTTATTTTTTTGCTTAACTCAATAAATTACTTTGTTTGACAATTCTTAATGTTATTAACCATATAATACAAATGTTTTTCCTCCAGTTACTTTCAGTATGCTTAATTAAGAAGTTATTTTGCAAAAACTGCTATAAAAATTAGGTGAATATATTGTATTTAATGAAGCTGAAATAATGCAGATTAATTAGCAGTGATTTATGATATACATGGTGATTATAACCCCCAAAGCAGAATGTTTAGTACTGTTCTGTGGCGAGATATCAGCTGACGAAATGTTCTGCGGTAAAAATCCCCATACATGTAATAGTGCATTTTTGCACTTTTTCTTAAAATTCTTCCTAATTGTTCTGCGACGTACGTCGCAGATTTTGGCACATTCTGCTTTAGGGATTATAACTAAAGTTCTGGTTTCAAAACACTTTTTAGAAAAGCCAGTATCAGAATGACTCGAATTTACATGGGAAAAATATTTAAAAATATAAAATTAACGACACTGTACTCATTCAACATGTGGGAAGTTTCCTAGCAGAATGCAAATGATAGCCAGTCAGAGCAAAATAATTTAATTAGCATTGCACAATTTCATATAATTCATGGAAACATTACAAAAATGAAGTAATTGAATAAATAAAACTGAACTTGCTTAAGAAATGTTAAATATATTACCCACTGTGTTCTGGCAATGAGGTGAAAGCGTAAACATGCTTGTTCAACAACAGATCAGAGTATGTCATGATGTGGATGTGCTTGCAATTCAACCACTGTTCATAACATAATTCCAAGGTTATGGACGGAAAGTTAAAGTATAAATAGTCTATCTGCGTTTTTTTATTTTTTATGGTGATTTCACCATTTGCAATCCAAGATAGAGGTCATGAAATGCAATTCAGCTATATTAAATAATAATGACTAATTAATTTTTAAATCACGATGCTTGAATGATGAATCGGTTTCCTTTGTAATTCGATAGTAACGCCGCTTGAAAAGTTTTCTTTGGTGATGAGTTAATTCTCACATCATTGACGGCTGATTTAGCAGCGAAAATCCGTGGAAAAATGACGTAATCAGCAGTACAGGAAAGGGGGAGCCACGGCCATTAATCTGAAAGTTTTCCCTTCCGCTTCGCAGATGGCGTTGCCATTCTTTAACATTCAGTGAATACGCTTACGTTTCAAGTGTCTTTGACTTGCACATTTTGCACTTTTTCCTTTTTGCCGAAAAAAATTCTCATTGCTTCAGAAGTATCCATGTAAATTTTCAAGTTATTCTGACCAGTAGTTCTTATTGTATAGTTTTAGAATCAAAACTTTAAATTATAATCAACCTGTATAATAATCTGTATAAATCTGTTACTACTATACAGGAGAACCTTGATTAACTGGGCTTAATGGTGAAAGTATGAAAAAAAAATTATTGAATATTAAGAGTGATATACAGAACCAGATAATGTTGCTTCTTATGGGAAAGAAAATGAAAATATCTGTGAGATAATGCAACTACCAGTAAAATGGTCTCTGTCCTGATTTTTTCAGTGTAATGGGATTTGACTGCAATTCAAAATTTGAATGTTTACTTTTACTTCCATGGGGATAGTTCTAAAAAAAATAACTTGAAATAAATTTAAATTTGCTACATTATATAAGATCTTGGTTAACAACCTTTGAATATGTTTTTGCACTAAAAAAGCAAATTCTTTTAGCATATACTATTTTTCGGTTATTGTTGCTAAGGGAAATGAGCTTGTTAAAAACTGTGCTTAAAATATATACATTTTACATGAAAAGTTACCACAATTAATACTATTCGTGTTGACTTGGTTGTGATGGGAGCTTCCACTATGATATTCCGAATATACAATAAAACCTTGTTAAGTCGTCACTCCGGTTAAATCGTCATTTTTCTTCAGACCCTTCCAGCTCTCATAGACCACAATGTTATTAAACCCTCATTTACTCATCGCTAATTTCGGTTAAGTTGTACTATGAAAAAGTTATGAGAAAGAGAAACAGAATATTTTTATGGCTCCCATTAAAAAAAGAGCTTGTTAACAGCATTGCCATATGCTTAAAAGTCACCATAAAATCCTATATACCCAAACGGAACAATTTAAGTAACAAAAGTTACGCTGGGGAAGTTCATTTGCCAAATAAGGTTTTTGGAACGTTGGGGACTGTTCAGGCTAGATCTCATTTCTGCCTGGGCTCCATTAGAGAAACTGGACAAACCCCGAGACACCCAAGCTCTGTCGCAAGAAGCAACGTAAGCACTTCGGGGAGGGGGGGGGGGCATCTCTGGAAAAACCAAAATTTATTGATATGTCAAAGATTACATATAGTGCAAGGAAATCAAAAATTATGTATAAATCGAAGAATCAAATTAATCAAGTTAAAGTCAAATTTCAACGTAGGCGCCGGAAATAAATAATCATAGAAAGCATGGAATCTACTAATTTAGGGCTTGAAATTTAAACAAAATATCTTTGTTGAAAAAATTAGACATGCTTTCCCAAGTTGAGGTCTTCTGTTTACTTTTCCCTGCCCAGGGCCCCTCCACCAAGTCAAAAGTGTTCGAGATTACTTTGTAGTTGCATCATGAACTACTGATGAAGAATTCAAACACTAAAATTAAATCAGATGTATATGTAAAATTAATGTGCAATTGAGAGTTCTGTTATGAAGAAAAGCTACATATTCAAACAGTTGCTCTTTTAGTCTATAAATTAAAAATTACTAGTTTAAATCTAAATGTACAGTATATTTCACTACACAAGTAATAAGAGATAAAAAAGGTAAAAAATTTCTATTATTTTTTCTTTCGCAATCTATAAATTTTATTAATATTGTTATTTTGATTCATACTTTAATAAATGTCATATTACTTTAAATTTATACGATTTTCATAACGTTGCACATTAAATCTGACGGAACTCCGCTTAAGCCGTCATAATTTTTCTTTAACTTGAGGTGACGACTTATCGAGGTTTTACTGTATTTGAGTATGCTATGAGCAGAGGCCGATTTAATGGCAGTGGCACGCCCGGGGCCCGACTTAAGAGAACTGCAAAATACCCATGCCTTTTCTGATTAAAGGGGCCCCTCCAAAGCGTATTAAAGACGCTTTATTATTGATACGCTTTGGGCCCCTCCTTCTGCGCTCGAGATCTCAAACGACCTTAATCCGCTTTTGGTTATAACGACATATTTTCCATACGGCATTTCTATAAATCGATAAAATTATGATGTAAAAATCTTTGCCAAGCATTTGAACTCATAATGGAACAAATTTTTTTCATTTATCAGATCTTAATTTCATTTAATCGCCCGTTTTACGACCCCTGATATTTTGCGGCCTAGTAATATATGTGCGACCGCTGACTTTTGTAAGTTCGGCGCTGATTCAGGCTTGTAAGAAGACTGGGGCAACCGGGGAACTGCCCTAAGGGCCCAAGCCAAATGGGCCAGAAAATGTACACATATTTAGCATAACAATAGATCTTTTTAAGGGAGTCGTAAGAAAAGTCTGCATGGGGGGGGGGGGGGGCGCCCTATAAGGCACGCTACGGATCTGTACTGATGTAATGATGTAATAACCATATTTCCCAAAACGCGGCAGTGAATGATTTTTGTTGAGGTGAAACATTTCTAATTAAAAAAATATTTTAACACATTTCTCTAAGGCCGGTATTACAAACTCTGATAAAATCCCTTTTATAAAACTTTTATAGTGCAAACAAATTCCCCCTAATTCCGGGATTAGGCCGGTATTACACTATAAAAGTTTGATAAAATCCCTATTATAAAACTTGAAAAATCTAACCTATAAGGTTATTGGTTACATTCTAGAAAATACAACCGTTGACCTTATTGGCTGCATTTATCAAGTTTTATAATAGTACTTTTATCAAACTTTTATAGTGTAATACCGGCCTTACACTACAAAATTTTAATAAAAATACTTTTATATAACTTGAAAAATGCCAATAATAAGATTATTGGTTACATTCTAGAAAATGCAACCCATGATCTCATTGGTAGCATTTTTCAAGTTTTATAAAAGGACTTTTATCATATCAAACTTTCATAGTGTAATCCCGTATTTTGATTGAAATGAAATAAATTTTTATACCGTAAAATACAGAAAATATGGTCATCTAGTTTTCTTGAGCAAGTTTTTGTTTTAAGAGTTGGCAACAAATCATCTCTATCTTTCTTGGCGACAAGAGCCCATGCGATAAGCTATTTATTGTGGTAACCTTGACTGGAGCTAACGCAAAGGATTCTGGGACTGTTTTTCCCTGAGAACAATAGGCTCACTTTACTCTGCAAAGGGTCCTGTCGCCGGTACGGATACAATAATAATTATACAGGGCTTTCGGATACTATGACCATACCCCAAAGCCGCTTGTAAGTTAATGCAGCTTTGCCATACCCTGATCATGAGAAAAAAATAGAGGAGAAAATTGATAGGTCAAAAGATATGTGCATCTAAAAGGCTTAGAGGAGAAATAAGGAGAATCCTCTCATTGATCTAAGGTGACTTGATAAGAATTATCCACCGAGCTATAAGTAACTTATAGCTCAGTGGGATTATCTAGTGCAGTGGTTCCCAACCGGGGGTACGCGTACCCCACGGCCATCCATCTAAAAAACGAGCAAAATGATTAAAAAACAAAAATAATTTTTAAAAGTAGGTAGAGGTTTTTACTAATATTGTCAATTGTAATATATTGACTTCGCCATCAATAAAATCCTCTATAACCGAGGGGGTAGCGTCTGCTGGAAGGTTCGGCCAGTAGTAGAGTTTTGTGCGTTTCTGGAGTGGTCCCGTTGTTTTTTGGTGCGTTTCTGGAGTGGTCTGAATTCCATCCTTCTATATATTGCTTTTCACATAACATAATTGCTTCTTTGTTTAGTTCCCGGCCCGTGAAGATATAAAATTAACACACCTCACAATGGTTGATAGAAAAATACGATTTTATTTGATCGTGATATCTTTTCTGTTCGTTTTATTTCTCACCATCTATGTTGTGCTTACTAGAGTTGACGTTTCTCCTGCTGGTTTTCCACCTGTCAACATAACAAACACTTCTTGTTATAGGTCCATACACTTGGGTAGACGCATATATTCCCATAAAACCTTGGTTTTTAGAAGAAAATTATTTAGATATACATTTCCATCAAGAGCTGCCCGAAGATTTCGATAATTATGATTCAATAATTATAGACGACCTTTTAGAAGTTGTGGTTAGATTTGATTTGTATTTTATCTCACAGGTGGCAGCACTTGTAAAGCCGATGCCATCCTATTGTCACGCGAGAAATCGGGAATTGGCCACGCAAGTTCACCATATCTACAGACAAAATGTTCGAGAGTCCAGATTCTGCGCCCTGATTGGGCGAAACGAAGGTTGCCGGAGCGCTGTCTGTTTGGCTACTTTCCATTTGCTTGGCTAGTCCCTCTTTCCATATCGTGTCATTCTTTATCAGTGATGGTAACTCATGGGAAATTTCCCATATTCGTGGGGAAAATTGGCCAAAATTTGGCCAAGTGGGAAATTTCTTAGCATTTGTGGGAAATTTTGAAAGTTCATCAAGCAAAATAATTTTTTGAAAAAAATAAAAAATATTAATGTACTGCAATACTTTTCTGTTGTAAAATACTTGACTAATTTTCACCGGTAGATGGCAGCACATTTTTTGGAATGCGTGGGAAAAATTTAGTCAAAAGGGAAATTTTTGCAAGAAATTTTGCTGGGAAATGTTACCATCACGTTCTTTATACATTTCTCTCGGCAAATTTTCTCTCTTTATTTTCCCCCTTTTTGATTTTTATCTTTCAAATTTTTAATCTGACGCTTAATTTTATTAATTTAACAAAATGCGCTTCTCAGGACCAAATCACATTGATCGCAATGGAGGATTTTCCTAGTAATTACTGTTGTATAGTAATCAGAAATGACGAGGAGAGAAAAACCGTTGTTTTTAGAGTAAAAGATGTGACAAACAAAGAAACCGCTATGGTAAGTACTGTATAGCCTTTCCGTTATACCAGGAGTCTTCAACGTGTGGCCCGCTGATCATTTTCTGAAAATAGTTGAAAACATTGAAAAACGATTTATTCCAGAGAATTAATTGTAGAAATAATTTCGAAATCAGTGAAAAAAGTAATTTCAGAATTTATGCAAGAAGAAATAAATACTGTAATTTCGGAATTTATAAAATAAATAATTCTAGAATAAATGAAGGAAATAATTCTAGGAATGAATGGAAGAAATCTAAAATTCAGTTAAGAAATTATTCCAAAACTAATCGAAAATTCAGAATTAATGATAGAGATAATTCCAAAATTGATGAGAATCCTGAATTATTAGAATAAATTCCAGAATCGATTCAGAAATAAAAAATTTCCTATGTTAAGCTCAAGACAATCACCCACATGATTGAAACACTTCTGACACCATGGAGTGTTTCCACCACTCAGTTTCCCAAACTTAAAATTTTTTCCTCCTTGTCAACCAATAACTTCTTAGGGGGTGATGAAATGGTCTAGAGCAGTGGTTCTCAACCGGGGGCCATATGACCACCCCAGTGGTACTGGGATACTTCAAGGGGGCCACGGAAGAAAATGGAGAAAGGGGCCATAACAGGTGGTTTGGAGGGCTGCAGAGGGCTGAGAAGAAAAATTAATATGTGAAGAAATAAAGCTTTTATATTAGTGACTATATACATTACAGAATCGTCTATAATGTAGTGACTATACATAACAAGGCCGTCTTATGGAATGGACCCACCCGGGCCTCACCGCCTACATTTTGCAGCAGGTTCGCTAGATTGGGGTTTTTCGCAGGCCCCCGGCTACATTTTTCACAGTCCCCTCAACTATATTAATATAGTGTGAAAAACAAAAAAATGATGAAAACCATATCAAGTCCCGTGCTGCAGCTCTGTGAGTCCGAGTCTTGTGAGCGGTCATGCCCGGGGGTCTTATGTCCATAAGTGACCCCACCTTATAATATTTTGTATAGTACAGTAAATTTTGAAAATAAGTAGGCTGTTTATTTCCAGCTAAGTATTGGGACTACCATAGCATCACTTTGCCTGAGGGGGCTCATGATGTTGACACTGCTCTGAATAGAACTTGGACTGGCGGGGAGCTCAATAAATTCTAGGCCATTGATCTGGAGGCCAATCTTATTTGCAAAATTTTTATTTAGTATAAATTCACTGAAAAAATCAATTCAATGCGCATAAAGAATCTTGCTTCTAGATGAGGGTCGAAGACTCTGGATAAAACAGGGGAGCCACGAGAAAAAAAATGTTTCAAAGGGGGGCCACGGGCAAAAAAAGGTTAAGAAACACTGGTCTAGAGGAGCGAAGGCTGTAACGAGATGCCTTTGAATTTCCCTATAGATTAATGGTTTAAAACTCATCTCGCCTGTTGCTTGTTAGCACCCAAGAGTGCTGTTCAACAGCCCAATTGGAAACCACTTCAAGAATTAACATTATGCTATGTGTAGTCAAAGCAAGGTCACTAAAGGGGTAGATTTCTCTCTCCCCGCAGAAAAAATTTCTGGTTATGTAAGAGATCTTAAACAGCTACCTGAGACGCGGGTGGATGTTTGGCCAAGATATTTCTGAGGTCCTACCTGACTAAAAATGGCCTGCCTATGAATTTACATGTATACTAAAGAAAATTTGAAAACGATCCCGCCAGGCTCGGATGAGTTTGTGTTAAGATGACACTGTTCCAGCCGTGTAAGCAGGGCCGGGGTGCGAAAGGTGCGGTCGCACCGGGCCTCAAAATTTCAGGGACCGCAATTCTTCCGGAAGAAACCATTTTCTTTCTCAGCAGATGTTTTGGAAATTTTTGATAAATATTTAATTTTCCCCCTATCAAACTATTATTGATTGTGAAAGGAGGCTTTCAGTTAGAAGCCCTATAATATCATTTTTAGTGTTATTAGGTATGGCATTAGGTTATTTCAAACAGGAAAAGAGTGTATGCAAGTGGTCACATTCTTTACCCCTGAAAAAAGTCTGGCCTTTATTTTTTTTCTGCTATTAAAGATATAACAGGGCTGCATCAACCAAGTTAAAAAACATGCTTAGGACATCAAACGAAAGGGACACCACAAAAGAAATCTAGTAATTTTTTCCCAATGACAACCTCCCCTCTCATTGGAGTTACCATCTGGTCTGAAGGTACCAATAGTGCTCACAATGCGTAGTTTCATCCGGTGGTGCTTCCATTAGTTATAGTAGCCTGTGACATGGATAGCTCTAGATGACGACTGCCTCAGAATGAGGCAACTTCGACTGTCCTTCGGAGTGTTAATTGCATACTTTCCTGAGAACTGTCATGATGTTTTCCTAGGGAGCAAGGCCGTAGTGTGCCTTTCCGGGGCAGACTTTTCTTTGGAGCCCTTCTTGAAAGGGTTTCTATTAATCAAAATAAATGTAAATTTTTTGGAGTCCCCCCCATTCGGCTCGGTGCCCCTGGGGCAGTGCCCTGGTTGCCCCAGCCTAGTTACTGGCCTGCTTGGGAGGTTTGAAAGCTTCTCCGAAATTTCCGAATGCCACCATCTGAGAATAATTCCCTCATATATCCCGGAAGACGGATATACAATGTACGAATTCTAAATTGTGACAATTTTTAGAACTGAGCTTTCGAAAAAAAAAAGGTAAGACGTCTCTTCCTCTGATTTTTTTTTCTCAATCTAATTACTCATTTAGTACAGTACCGACATTAGAGATATTTTGTTTCATGAACAGGGAGTCCATGCATAAAAACATTTAAGAGCACAAAAATTTAAACTGAACACAAATTTAAAACTCAGACCTGGCATGAAGGACGTGAGCGAACAATATATTACTATGGTTGATAAACGAAAACTGCTTGTGGCTAAAAAAATTATTCCAGTCAAAAGCATCAAAGAAAACATCAATAAAGACTTGAAATTCTTTGATATTATAAATGATAATATCAACATGGTTATGATAAAAGGCGTTGTGCATTTTTCTCTTGGTGAAAGTGAAAGATATGTGACTGTAATAGTATCGCCAGGGTTTGAAGTTATCATTGATAAAGACAGCTGCGATTCCTTTGCTGCACTGCTGAGTTTGAAAACAAATGCTACGATACTGACAGGAACTTCTTTTCTTTTTTATGCAGGATCAACAGTGAATATAGATTCGGGTGATTACTTCGAAATAAGAAAAACTATACTTAGAACAAAGGTCATGAAAACAAAAAACTTTTCTTTACCTCAAGGTTTATATTCAAACGGGAAACAACTTTCAAAGTATATCGATAAAATGAAAATCGACGTTTTAAAAAATGATACAGTTAAATTAACAGTTCAAGATGATCATGAATTAGTTTTATCAAGAGAGTTCGCCGATATTCTAGGTTTCGAAGAAATAAAATTTGGAGTTGGTGAACACGTAGCCCAATATCGTCTTCAACTGCAGGCGGGAATATCTGAAGTTTTCGTATACACCCACTTGATATCGAGTCAAATAGTTGGAAACACAATGGCACCATTACTAAAAATTATTCCAGTATTAAAAGAAAAAGAGGGTGATCAGGTCCATGGCCCCCACTCACTCTGTGAGTTCCTGCCGGCTTATTAATATTAATTGAGTTAACCAAGCTTTCAGTTTGTGGCAAGCCAATTTCGTGAAGAACAATTGAATTCAGGGACGGTCTTATACCTAGTGGCGCCCGGTGCAAAAACAGTACCCCCCTCCCCCAGGCTCAAATCCAGAGTGACGTGTCAGAGGAGGCAATTTTTGCTAGTCATTACTGTCATTAATTAAAATACGGGACAGATTCATCGTACCATATTATCAGACTCGAGGCGTGGTGATCATCCCCATCGCCCCCCCCCCACCTCTTGGTTGGATATTAAGGGACGAAGAAGTCGGAAAAGCTTCTAGAATGGGATTACTGCTATTTAACTAGTAAACAAGCATAAAACCCCAACTTGTTTGATTTAATTACGAGATTTAGAAACATTAAAAAAGCAAAACGTCACACATTCATGCAGGATACTCATCACAAAGGATCTATCTTCATCATACTTATTTTAATTGAATTTTATGGTAAAATTCATGTAGTGTACGGGCAAAGCTGATAATAAAAGTGGTTAAATTAAAGTGAAATTACGTATGATTTCTTTCATATTTATATATAAGACTCATTTGAAATTATCCCTTTCAGACCCAGTACTAAGAAACAGAAGGGACAGACAAACACCAGCTAAAGCACCGGGCCTTGCAACTTGGGCAAGCCCGTAACTATTCTGAGGCAACTTGGGCGGTACCCCGAGCCGAATGGGAGGGGGAGACGCGCTCTTAACTCCTCCTTTTTCTGAGCATAATTATTTCAAGGAGACTCCAAGAAAAGACTGCTCCCGAGAAAGCACGCTACGGCCCTGGGAAGGGGCAGGGCCATCTGAAGAGCATCATGCATCCCCCCTCCACGGGCCAAGGGGTTTTTCTGAGGCCCTACCTAGTAAATTCTAGAAAATTTTAACTAGATCTCATTTTCGTGAGGCCCCTCTACTCTTGAGGCTCCCGGGTGGCACCATGCATTAAGACGGCACTGGGAAGAGGTTGTTTTTTTCACTCTGTAGATTTTTCTTTAACCTCAGGGACACTTCGGCTTTAATTTCAACGATGACGCACAAAATACTTATTACTATTAATTCAACAATAAGTGGCATTCACACTAGTAATTATAATTATTGAACAATTATTAATTAATCAAGATGGGTGGGGAACTATTAAGTTAATGATGTTAAATTAATTCATTTAAAATGGGCTTTAACTAGTAGGAGTAAATTAATTACGAGCATCAATTACTTGAATAGCGTCCAAAACTCATCATGGTGGTTATTTCGTTTGTTAATTCAGTATTTGTTTATAATTATTAATTTATTATTCATAAACTATAATCAGCATTAGGAACTAATAAGTTCGTGATGATTAACTGATTCATTTAAAATGGACTTTGACTTGGTAAAAATCCGAAATGAAAACGTTTACAAGCGTTTTTTGGACTTTCACCAACTCGCCTTGGTAAATACTTTTAAAACCTGCGTTTAGGATCTTACCGTCACGTATAAGCCGCAATAAGTAATATGATGAAACATGGACAATTTAGTCGCTAAACTTTCACTCTGGGCGTTGTGTTTGTGCATTCCTCAATTTCTTCATAAACGGACATATTCATTGTTCATTAAGTTGCGTTCCCAGCTAGATGTAATGCATCAGAATAATTAGCTTCTTCCGCAAATTATCCATCATGCAATCATCCACACAATTTCGTCGGAGCCAGGAGTGCTGTAGGTGCTCAAGCACACATAGTAATTTGTGTCATGGATCTGAGCACCCTTAGAATTGATTCAGAAATTATAATTTCCGATATAAAACTAAAGACGATCACCCACAGTTTGGATACACTTCCGACGCTCCTGCATCCACGTAAGCTTCATGTTTTTTAAAACCGAAGCCATTAGAGAGGTTGCAAATGATAAATTTCCTATAGCAAATGTTAAAAAAAATTTCTTCATCCGTAACTACTACCAGCAACAGCACAACACTAACGAAGACTGACAAACTGAGGAAAATTTTTGCAAAAACAATTTTATACAAATCTTTTATATTGTAATGTGGTCCATTTCCTTTATAAATTTTATCAAAAATATTTGAATATAAAATTTATTAAAGATTTTTGTCAAATTTTATAAAATAAATTTTATAAAACTTTTAGTGTAATACCGGCCTTAAAGAAACATAGAAATGAATCGTTTTTTTTTAACGGGAGCTAAATATTCCGAATTTTTTTTTTTCAACTTCAAGTTATCGATCTGCCTGTTTTTGCTTCAAAAACTGTTTGACTGAAGCTGCGGAATTTCTTCAAAGTAATTTATATGGGCCCATAATTAATTTCAAAACACCCTGAACTATATGGATTGATGAAATTGGATATTATAAGACAATACGGAGACATTAATTCTCATTTTCACGCTTGAGAAGATATAAATAAAAATTTGAAATCAATGTTATAGCACGGATATCCACCTCAAAAGTGGATCTGGCTCATTAGTTTATATTTAATTTCCTGGGCTTCATATCTCTAAGCGAACTCAATATTTCGAAAATCAAAAATTCAATTCAGTTTTTAAAATTATTGATGTGGCGGAAAACTCCACTAAATTTCCGCATTTCTACGTTAAAATCGGCGATTTAACATTGATATCTATGGGGATCATCTACGTGGCCGTATTCACCGTCACGTTTCAGAACGCGATCCAGGATTCTAAACCGCGTTTCACCTCAAAAATGGTATTCACAGCCCCTGAATCGAGATCCATGGACAAGTTTTTGGAGCCTGATATTCGAACCCCGTTGACGTCACAGTGGTGGTCGGCTGAAGATGGTTTTCTGCGGTGTTCCAGCTTCGAGGCACGTACGTGTATTTGTGGGAGCCGGTCTCCCATTTGAAAAAGTCTCTCCGCTGAGAGCAGGCAGGCGTACAACACAATACTGACAAAACATGAAAATTCGAGCATTTTCATCTTTACTTCAGAAAATGGAAGCCAGATGACAGCATGAACACGAAACAAGCGCAACTCACCAGCATAAATACGTTAGGGCCAAGCATACACTCAGAACTCACATTCCGTCATGTGGCGATTCTTTAGAAATTCCGTAGAGGAATGCGTACGAGGTGCATGTTCGGTTAAGTAGTAGTAGTAGTGGATTGAAAATGGTTGATGTTGACACGCTATAACCTTTGTTTTTAACTCAGTTTAGAGCTTTGTAGCAATCGGAAAATTTTCAAATCGTGGCTGTAATTGGCAGAAGTGAATGTAAGACGATGACAAAGGAATAAAATAATAGAATGTTTTATTAATACATTTTAAGACAAAAAAATCCTTACAAACTGATGTTTTTGTTCTTGTCGCCAAGCCATAGGAATGCTACATACATGGAGTGAATGAGACAAACGACCGCATGCTACTCAAATCGTCCACGAAAACAGCAAGAGAGCCACTATCAACAAAATCAGTGGAACGAGTATGTGTAAAAAGCCATGGTTGACACAAGAAACACTATTTGCGACTTTTCTAGATTCAAAGGGACTTTTCACTCTATCTTCGTAGGTCAGGATGGCTTTTCTGGCTCCCGGCCAAGAATGGTACCCCACTAATCGATATTGATAAGGCAGGCAAGGTCCCATAATACACGCATACGCAAGAAGAGGGTCTTCGAAGGCCATCTTGAAAAGGTTTGGTTTCACACCAGTCAAGCTTGCAAGATCGTCCATATAGTTGATCCAGTCCATTTGTATAGTGTGCCTAGGCCCAGAGAAATATCTCAGCTTCATAGATGCATCTTTGCTTCTGATGTCCGCCATCATCTGCTGACACGAAGGGAGGGCGACTCGCTTTGTCATGACGAGAGCGAACAGTCTCGACTGTAATTCTGAAATGGGAAAAAGAGCTCCGACTGGCTGGCCAAGTCCTATCAGTACCAAAGTGTTGTGCTTATGCTTCGGAGGAAACACGAATTTGTAGAGCTCCACTTTGTTGTCTTCCCATACGGGCACGTCGTCGGCATTCAAATAAGGAAATTGTATTTTATAGCCCGTAGCTAATATCACGGCATCGATCGGCACCTCTTCGCCGTCTTCGAAAACAACGCTCTTAGAAGTCAGCTTCTTGACATCACCTGCATCATGTACATAAAGACAAATAAACAAAAAGACGATCGGTTATAAATTAAATCGACGAGTTTTTTAGATTAAATTCATAAACTACAAAAATTACAAACACACATACGCACACCATAGGTGGAGATAGACTTGGAAGTCGGGTGGGGGGGGGCACGATGATGATGTGAGTTCATATATACACTCATTGCCATAAAAATTTGCGCACCAAGAAATAATTGCGGGATCGAAACGAAAGTTGGCCTGAAGGTACATGTCGGGCAGATATGCAAATGATTAGAAATGCAGCGTGATTGCGCATTGCGTAATGCCACTAGAGGGCGTTGAACTTCGTTCTCCTTGGAGTATAAAACAGGTAAGCAGAGCTTGCTGGAGTGTATTTAATCGTTTGCAAAGGAAATGCTGAGGTAGACATGCCGTTACGCCGCCGTCGAAGACCATATGAGCAGTTGTCAGAGTTCGATAGGGGAAGAATCATCGGGATGATGGAAGCTGGGTGGTCAGCTCGGCGAGTAGCTCGTCAACTAGGCCGTTCTGATTTCACTGTGAGGAGGTGTTGGGACCAGTGGACAGAAGAGACGTCATTTACACGGCGACCAGGTTCAGGACGCCCTCGACAGACCAGTCGTCGAGAAGACCGTCACATCATTCGAAACGCACGCGTAGAGCCAACTGCCTCATTGGCCGCTATCCGGACACAGGCAGCAGCTTCACTACGGGCCCCTGTGTCTTCCCGAACCATCGCAAGGCGCCTGGCTGAAGGACATCTGGTATCGCGGCGCCCATTACGTGTGCTGCCAATGACACCCACCCACCAACGCCTCCGTTTGGAGTGGTGTCGAGCACGACGGGATTGGACTGCAACGGAATGGAATCAGGTCGTCTTCAGCGACGAATCGAGATTCAACTTGAGCAGTGATGACAATCGTGTTCGTGTGTGGAGGGCCCCGTGGTGAACGCTTCAATCCTGCCTTCGCTTTACAGCGACACACCGCTCCCACAGCTGGTGTCATGGTATGGGGTGCTGTTGCTTACGATACACGGTCACCCCTAATATTGATCCATGGCACAATGACAGCTCAGCGGTACGTCCATAACATCCTTCAGCCACATGTGTTGCCACTCATGGCAGGGCTCCCAGGAGCCATTTTTCAACAAGACAATGCTAGGCCACACACAGCAAGGATGTCACAAGACTGCCTCCGTCCAATACCTTCTAGAGTAGAAGGCCTTCGCCCGCGATATTTTCTATGCTGTGACGTCACCACACTCCGGCTTAAACGAGAAAGAGAATTTCTTCTCGGCATTCTCCCCCGATCCACGCTCTGCTTCTCCCAAGAAATCGCCATTAACGAAGGCACGTGGTCGTCGATTAGATATTTTTTTATAGAAATATGTCTGACCCAAAAGTATCTGTATTTTATTTTCCGAAATGTGAAGATCTGAAGAAGAAGTGGTTGAATTCCATCCAAAGAAAGGACTTCGTACTGAATGATCGCAGTAGTGTATGTGCTCATTTCGTAAACATTATATTGTTTTATTCTTTAAGAAAAATTAAAGAAAAATACAACGGAATGCAAAAAAATCAACTCCGATATTAAGAAGAAATGGGACAAATAGTGATTCGGCGGAATAACCGAGTACCAAATATTCAGATAATGTTTTGGCCAGATATCAAATATTTCGTGGCCGAATATTAATTTCCTTAAAATTCATCACAATTGTAAATGAAATTAGTGTTTTTAATTAAGAAATGAAATTATTGGTAACTTTAAATATTGAATTTTAAGTATTTATTAATTAATATTTATAATTTTAAGTATTATAACTTAATTAATAATTAAGTAATTTTTTTATTTCAATAGATATTGAAAAACTGGTAATTGGGAGATATTGCCATGATACTGACAAAATTTGACAATGATACATCATAGTACATTAATATTACCAAATGATTTTTGTTTTTAATTAATTACAATTTCATATCCAATCAAGGAAATGTAAATCATTATTTACTCCTAACTAGTAATGCACCATATAATTTATGAACTAGTATTTAACTAGTTATAATAATAGTATATTATATATAATTTAGCAGCAGATTATTTGTCCCATCTCTTATGGAGAACAAGTAATAGTCAGAGACTAAATTAATTTCATGTTATTACCAATAGCCATCAGTCTGATTATGCTTATTTTATGTCTAGGTATGTGAACTGCATTTTCTGGCCACGGATTTGGTAACAAAATCTTCGGCTTTTGATGATAAAAGTGGTAAGACTTTAGCAGCTCCGTTGAAAATTAAGAGAAGAAAGAACGCTGTGCCGTGCCTCTTCGAAGGATATCCCTCAACTTCTATGACACTTCCAATTAAACGAAGGTTATCTCCAAACTACAAAAAACACTGAAAGAATGAACGCTTAAAAACGGCCCTTGAGGAAAGTGTGACTAATGCAGCAACATTTTCTCAACAGAGACAAATCAGCAGTATGGAAGATCTACAGTGATGTGTTGAAACATTTGGTCTTGAAAATTTTTATGAAGTGTCGAATCAGTGAAAAATTTTGTGTTTATCATTTGGATATACAACCATATCCACAGATTTCGCATTCAGTGGTTGTAAGTAATCTTAATGTTTCTGTTTATCTAAAAAGTATTGCATTGAAAAGAATTTCAAAATTTACCCTCCCATATAAGTTATAGAGGAACAAATTAAGATTGGTCGTTGTGCAAAAAACAACTTGAAATACTCTAATGACATCATATATTTGCTACTCTGTTACATTCAATTTCGCCACAAGTGTACAAATTTATAAGATCTAGCAATAAAATAATACTGCCTCATCCATCAACTTTGAGGAAAATGAAAATTAGTCAGCGACTACCAGTTTCACCAACCGAGGAGGTGAGTCAAAATTTCTTGATGTACATAAAAGCCAGAGCAAAATATATTTCTGATGCAGATAAAGTTATTTTTCTTGTTGACGAAATTTACATAAAACCTTATTTTGATTATAAGGGAGGTTCTGTTGTTGGCATGGCCCTCAACACAGAAGATTAACAGGCCATTTAACATTTAATTAGTTAGCTCCCAAACTTGAAATAATATTTACTCAATTACTTTTCAATATCAGTCAAACATTTATCCATCATTATCAGCTCAAAATTTCAAATTCACCTTAAATTCATTTTTTATTTTTAAATCTTTGAAATAAGTGTCTTATTACTGGTACATTTTACACCTCCCTTTTTTTCTTAAAAAAAAGTTATACATAAATGATGGTGGTTATGATTTTAGTCGTTCACAGAAAATTGGCATCAAGTTCTGAATATATATGTGTTGCTCATATGCTTTCATGAAAAAACTTAAATGCTCAGAGTGGAAAGAGTATCTAAGTACTGAAAAAGAAATGTGTTTATGTGTGAAGATGGAAGTTTCATAATCATACGAAATTTGGTTAAAAGGGTTTGTCGTGTCAACTCCTGTAGTTGTTAGTTATGTTCTATATAATGACGTTGTGACTGAGAAACTGAAAAATGATGTTGAATTCATGTTTAATGCAAATGTTCAATTAAAGATTGTTTTTCAATTCTAGCAAGTTTTATTTCTTGTGTAATTCCATGTGTGTAGTGAAAAACATTGGATAGAATTTTTGCTCCCCAGCCTAAATAAAATATGAACCTGATGATATTTATAATCTTGAACATAGATCACACTTTGCTTCATAACAAACCTCAAAATTAATCTACGTATTCTTGGTTTGTTTTTTTTCTGGCTTATTTCTAAAGAATCTTCAAATAAAAATGAATTTTTAAGAGAAGTTATAAATAATAAAACAATTTTATGCAAAGAAGAAACCAGTGACATTGAAGAAAAAAACTATTTTTGAAATGGATTTTTACTACTTGAATGTTATGAATTTTTGTACGAATGAGAATCATGCAATCTATATCTAATCCATAGTTTCCATTGAAATTTTCTGGAAGGAGCAAAGCATATTTGTTCATTCGTTCTTTTTTCTTCCTTTCAATAAAATACACATTACGTGAAAAGTTTGTATATACTGTATATATTTTTTAAATAAAATATATAGTGAATATTACATATGTCTATCTTAATGAAAAATAAAGGATATTTTATATATACTTAAATTTTGGTATTCAATGGATATTTTTTTGGTTAAAATCAACAAATGAAATTCCGAAAAATTCTCTTGGGGAAATTTTGATGTCAAATGGTAATTTCTTCAAAGTTTTCGTAAAAACTCTGGCTCTAACTGATACTTGAAAATAATGTTGAATTATGAGTATAAACTCGTCCATTCGAGTGCTAAATTCTAAGGTAATTCAACCTTTTTTTTTATAAGAAAAAAATATATATTACAGCGGGGTGGGTCAAAAAAAAATATTTGTATATATAACGGCGTTACAGTGTGTGGTGCTGCTGGAAAACGATCTTACAGGGAAGACGATTTTAGGACGGAATTCGATGACGTCACGAATCTCGGGGTCAGGCCTTCTGCTCTAGAAGGTATTGCTCCGTCACATTACCACCCTTCCCTGGCCTGCTCTATCCCCAGATTTGTCACCAATCGAGCA
The DNA here is from genome assembly GCF_987345545.1 of Pholcus phalangioides. Classification (NCBI taxonomy): domain Eukaryota; kingdom Metazoa; phylum Arthropoda; class Arachnida; order Araneae; family Pholcidae; genus Pholcus; species Pholcus phalangioides. The sequence continues at coordinate 4,518,548 of NW_028301615.1, read as the reverse complement.
TATCTGGGACGGTAAGTTGTACACCCTACGAGGTTGGTCGAACTAGAGGCGCATTTACAGCAACTGTGGAACGAGATGTCTCAGGACATCATACGGAACTTGTATGCCTCAATGCCCGCTCGTATCGCATCGTGCATTCGCGCTAGAGGGGGTCCAACAGAGTACTAAAACTTCTGTTCATCTGTACTTTTTTCTGCAATAAATGATCCTTTTTCTTGGATTTTCTAATCACTTACTTATATCAACGTAGTACGTCCATGTGTAAAATTTCGTTTCATTTTGACGACTTCTGGGTGCGCAAATTTTTATGGCAATGAGTGTACATTAGATCAGTCGACACTGGGAGGCATTGCCACTCCCCCCCCCCGAATCTCCGCCCATGATGCACACGCATAGAAATGAATTCACAAAAAAATGAACAATTAGTTCATTCGTTAGAATCCCTAGTACGTAAGACATATGCTGAATCATGCCCCCCCCCCCGGAGTCATCTGATGTGGCTCGCGACTTCACACCTAATTTCGTAAAAATGAACTAAGCTGTACATTATTGCCAGATCACTTAAGTGACCCACACTGCAGTTCTACATGAGTGGCACATTTCCTAATCACTTAAGCAGGGCCGCAACTAGGAGCAGCAGGCGGATCTGTTGCCCCGGGCGCAGGATCAGAAGAAACGCAAATTTCATCTGTTAACCTCCCCTTCAACATTCCTGGGATGGCGCCAAAATGCGGGCTTGTCCCGACTCACGAAACATCTAGTTGCGGCCCTGAGGAAAACCTGCAAAACTGTTTAGATGCAATTAGATTTGTTGAAATAAACCAAAAGCAAGCTGCAGATAACTTTAAAATACCTTGAAGCACCATTAATCTCTTTACGATAACAGAAATAATATCGCGAGCACTGCCCTTGTACCCGTCATCAAAAGAAGAGCACCCTTAGCTAAAAATCAGAAATCACGCCACGTGAAAACTTGCATTGGGTTGCTATCCACCAAAACGCGTTTACCTTACCGAAAAACAAATCATCCACAACGTAGCCGGTCAATTTGTCGCATTCAACTTGTTGCGTTCAACTCGTCGCGCCTCAGTTTGTTGTGGTACAAATTTGTCGCAGCTCCATTTCGTTGCGATACAAGTTTGTCGCAATGTCAATTCGTCGTGACGTCAGTTTATCGCAGAATGAATTCGTGGAAAAGTCGATTCTTCACTGTACATATTCCACGCGATCTTGTATGTAGGTTTTGTCTTAAACGTCAAGTAAGAAACATGAACAAAAGTGTCCACACGCAGTTACTAAAAATAATTATTTTTAGTCATTGCGGAAAGGTCATCGAAATTAAAATTTCAATTGATATTAATATTCTATTATTTATTGTAATTACTAGAGTCCGAAAGTTCAGGCAAAATGCCATAAATGCCTTTTTTCCCTATTTTCAAACTTTTTTGGTAAAAATGCCTTTCTTGAAGTTTTCAGGGGTTTGCGGCAACAAATGCGGCCACACAGGGCTCGGCGCTTGAAGGAGTCCCGCATACATGGTAACATAAAAAAAAATATTTTTTTTACTACATTAGAACAAGGTGGCTATGTTTCAACTATAGAAATGATAATGATCATTCCAAATACAACAAATAAACGAAAGTTATTCGCAACTTGGAGTCCCACAGGACATTTTCTCTACGGGCTCCGCGTCTGGTAATTGTGGTCCTGGAATTATTGACCTCATAATGAGGGTCAACTGACATTTTATTTTGGGCTTGAAATGAGTTATTATAAACCATAATTAAAGCAGTAGATTAAATGCAACCAATTTTTCAGCTAGTTTTTATACCCTTAATGCCTTAGTTTTTTTTATTTTTCCTTTTTTCCATAAATTATAAATGCCTTTTTTAGTGCCTATTTTAAGCATTTTTAGTGTCTACACTTCCGGGCTCTAGTAATTACCATATCAATTACATTTAAAAATTTAACTGTATATAAAAATTTAATTATATTTGAAAATTTAGTGATTAAAAAAAATTTATATGTTAAATAATATTGATTTTTGCTATGATAAAATTTCAATATTATGTGGACAAATTTCGATTTTCACGATATTCCACAAATAACAGTGGAGCCTCTCTTTAACTGTGAACTTCTATTCGCCTCATTAGCCTCAGAGTTTCTTTCCCCCCCCCTCTTCCGAGAGTCACCAGCATTTACCACTACAGTATCTCCATAAGAACTTTGAATTATTAATTAAATATTTTATTAAATTAACATTTAATTTCCACCGTATAAGCCGCACTTCCCGCTTCCTGTCAGGATTTCCAGGCGCAGACCGAGGGTAGAAATGTAAAGTGCTTATGAATGACGATTCGATGAAGCTTTCATGATGAGCACAGGATGAGCACCGACAAAAGCCATATAATCGCCAATAAGAAAATGACGACTATAGGTCAGTCGCATATCTTTGGTTGGCTTGTTTGAATATTTTCCAGTTTTCATTAGTATCAAGTTTTTGGTAGTGAAGGTTGGTGTTCTTGGTCTACATTTTTCTGTTGGCAAAAGCATGGAATATTGCAAAACCGAACGTGGAAATGATATGTTGGTTTGTGTGTGTGCGTTTAAAAGTCCCCCCCCCTTTCATAATTCAGTTTCGAAAGTATAAAAACTTTTCATGCAATTGAATGAATTAGCCTATAATTAATTTTCTTTTCTTTATTTGAGTTTTTTGTTGTATCATAAAATAGATACGATTATACGGATGAAAAAAAATAATGTAGTACTTTTTAAATGAAGATTAAATTGTTTAAATTCAATTTAAATTGCAATAAATTAAAATCTTCTCCTACCTATCGTGAAGAAAAAAAAATTATGGTAGTTTTTAAAACAGCATTACTTATTATTCTATTAAGCATCATCAGGCGTTTTACTGCGATGTTCACGTTATATAAGTGTTTAAATAAAATGATACTCAAAGGCACTAAAAATAAACAAAGGTATATGTTTAAACAAAGGTAAATGTAATATATTTTGGAGTGTTTATACATACAATATGAATTTTATAAAATTAAAATTACCCCGATAAATGTTCAGAGGCGGATTTATAGCTTTGCCACTTTGTGTGGGTTATTCAAACCTTTCCTCCCTTCTCTCTTTCTAATTCATGTTTTTGATCACCAATTACTCAATTTTGGTTACGCCCTTTCGCTTGAACTTGTTATCTAGAGTAGAGCCCGCATACCCCCTCCCCACCCAGGAAATATGTATGTCTCTGAATATAATCCTATATTGTTTGTTAATGTTAATTCACTTGGGTTGTAAGAAGTTTTTACTAATCGTTGACTAGAGCCGTATGAGAGTCATGTACAAGAAGTTACATATAATGGGCCTCTGATTTCATTCTTTTTACTTGAGAGTTATTAATTTAGAGTTGAAAAAAAACAATCAAATCAAAAATCGATTGACATTTTCAGTGGTGTCAGAGACAGGGATGCTGTGGGTGTCCACGGTGCTCCATGGAATGGGTATGAACACCCAGAGAATTGATTCAGAAATCAAAGTTTCCTACTAAAGATCAAGAGAAGCACCCACAAGTTCCAAACACTTCCGTCACCCTTGGCCAGTCAAAGGTGCCGACATGAAGAAAACATTGAGGGGGGGGGCTGAAAATTGCCATTTATTCCGTATATAAGGGACTCAAACCCGTACGCAGGAGGCGGAATGGTTCATTGCAATGTGTATTCATGAGTTATTAGGGTGGGGAGCTCAAATGGCATCAGCCCCCCTCCAGGTTCTGCGCCTATGGCCGGTGGCCGGAGTGTTTGAATATTATTTCGGCATAATAATACGAAGTGATTTGAAATGTACATTCCATTGCAAAAAAATAATTTAAAAATAAGGCTTTTCGCAGCGGTTATACATAAAACTTGGATACATTGTCGATAAAAAATTCCTCAAAGATGCATTGATATATTCAATAGTGATTTATGGAAATTGTGCTAGGAGGGGCACATTGATCGCAATTTATTATCTTGATGTGCGCCCCGACGCCTCTGGCTGCAAGAAATGGAAATTTCGACAGAAACGGGAGATGCGGCTTATATGATGGAAATCAATTTTTTAAATTATTGAATCCCAAGTTATTTGTGTACGTTCCAACGTCCCTCGATAACGTCAATTAATACTTTTCTTCATTTGTTAAAAAATAAAATAGAGATGGGGAGGAGGAACATTTCCATTAAATGAGAAAAAAAATAATTAGTTCCATTTTTTACCCCTATAACAAATACCCTATTTATAAGATCACAACAAACATTTGAATTTTAAATCAATTCAAATTTTTCGTGACGAAATGGCTCCGCGACAAATTTGTACCGCAACGAGTTTGTAGCACGACGAATTAACCTACAAGGGGTGGGCTGGCAAGGCTCCAGCCTTGGGGCCCGGGACGATTTTCATCATATTTTTTTGTTTTTTCCCGCTATAAATCCACCATAAAAGGGCCCATCATGAAGGGCCCAGGGTCTGATCGGGGGCCCACAAAAGATACCAGCCTAGGGCCCTACTCCAGGATGTGGGGCCATGCCCCACTACACTTGTTTTACATCAGCACTAGGAAGTTGATCTTCAACTTAAATATTGACAGAATGAAGCAGCTCAAGCGCATGGATTGAGAGGACGGGTCCACTAAAAAAAGGATGGGGGGGGGGGGGTCTGTAGATGTAACGCCACATCACGAATTACAAAGAAACTTCAAACTCATATCCTCACCTTTTAGTTGAACGGTGCCGCTTAGTATGCGATTGGGCAGAGCATCATTGACCATCGGATGTTGACCAAAGATTCGATGCTCAGGTTTTAGTTTGTAGAGCTCGTGATCGAAGCGCTGGTTTATTTTTCGTTCGACGACGCTGCAAACGATACGGAAAGGCACGTAATTGAACAAGTAATTCCAAGATCGTCGCATATATGATATGTCTAAAGGAATGCCTTTCGGACCAACTCTGTGGATGACCCAGCAGCCTCTTCTCGAACTCAGGTACACCTATGAACACAAACAAATTGTCCAACAATTAGTAATACTGAAACGGCATAAGAAGTGAACAGTTGAAGTGAGTGCGGTTTTGTTCGCATTTTATCTCTTGTGTAGCCCGGCGTAATTACAGTCCCAACATTCTTAGTAACACAAGTGGCATTAGCACGCCGTTGATTGGTTACTACGAGCGAAAAAGCTAGCAAGACGTCGCGAGGGGCGGAGTTTTTGGTGAAACTGAATGTAGTAGTTCATTAACGAAAAATGAAGGCATTTTTTTAGTGAATAGCCACAGCTTTTCGCGAGCCGTTATTATTGTCTTCTTGATGCACCTGAACAGCATTTGATTAAATCAGAAAAAAAAATGAAAGCATTTTTTTAGTAAATCAATAAATGACAGCAAAGATGGAAGGATGGGGGAGGGGGGGGGGGAACCTCGGATGGGTTTAAGAGATGGACGTAATGGTTCATCACTCATTTCGATCAATCACGATGCGCTAAATTTCTATAATGTAGCTAGGAATGTAGAATTTGTTTATAAGCTGCCCGGTGTGTGTAGAAGACTATGGTCGTGTTATTTTTCATTAGTGGGGGGGGGGGGGGAGAGGGAAGCGGAATGATTCAACCCTTGTAAATTCTTTTGTTAAGTCGGGTCCATAGTCCCCCCCCCCACATCCTGTAACAGGGCCCCTACGCTGGTATCTTTGGCGGGGACTCCCCTCTGTAGTGAATTTATAGCGTGAAAAAACAGATGAGAATCGCCCCGAGCCCTGTCAGCTGCACCCTTGAAGGTGGTGGGGACATGGTATGGATGATATTACTACCAGATTTTGGCAATGGCCATCTCTCTCAAAGCGCTGAGCATTGGCGATGTCGAATTTTCTTTCAAACAGCATACGGGACATAAACATGTAAAAAAAGTTTGTACATTGTTTTAAAATGCATTGTTCGGTTGTTTAGAACAGCGTTTCTCATCCTATGATCCGTGAACCATAGGTGGTCTGTAAAGGTGTTAGTCACGAGCACCAATGTAATGGTTGGTGTTCATTTAAGTTTTGTCAACACTCCATTTTTAAAATGAAATTAGATTTACTGTTTGAAAGGCACCAATTACGTTGTGGTTAAAAATTATAGGGTGCTATTTAAACTGACAGTACCCCCCAAAAAAAAAACTTTGGCCTGGTGATCATAATAGTGGGGATACTATTTTGCGTTGTTGCCATTGCCAGCAACAACCCTTTGTGTGACGGTAAGTAATTCTCCTGTTCAAATATGCTCCAGAGCATTTCAACCTTAAGAATTAAGTCACAAACAACGAAAAGATTATGTCAACACAGAGATTTAAGTTTCAAATAGTTATTTAATTTTTAGCATACTTTTAATTTTTAGCATGTTTAGTATGCATCAAAGAGAAAATTAAAATTAACAAATCAGCTTTCAATGAAAACTTTTTTAAAAAACAGATTTCAATGAAAAATTTCAAAAGTTAGAGTATCGCGCCACAAAAGGCTGCTTTATACACATAACCCGAAATATTATGAAAAGGTGAAACATGAGAAGTTGTTGAAAAATTGAAAAAGGAAGATATATGGAAGAATATGGATCAATGAGGAGGTCGTTCTCAAGGGGGAACCCCCCACATTGCTCCAAATTGCAAAAATGTTTCTAATGATGGTAAGCCTAATAGGCAAAAAATTACCATCAGTTCCCCCGACATTTTTGCGAGAAACAAGCTTTGGAAGTCAAACAGCAAAAATGACAAAATATAATAAGAATCAAAATATGAAATAATGAAAAACAAATGAGTTAAAAAACACACAATATACATACACAAAGTGTGTTAAAAATAGAAAAAATGAGAAAACTTGAAAAAAAACATATCCAGATTAAGAATCTTTTTGGAGCATGCCGCCCGAATAGAAGTACTTGGGTGATATTTTAAAACCCAGAAAAGAAGATGGAAATCCGTTGCCACTCAAGATATTTAAAAATTGAGAATATGCTTCTAAATAATCTTTAGCATTATTGCAAGTTTTTTTAATTCTTGAAAGTTGTCCAAAAAATATATTTTTCAAAATTCTAATACTAATATTAGAATTGAAATTAGTTAGAAAATTGACTTTAAATTGAAATTCTTTCCTTTTGTCGAAAATACCGAAAAAAGCTATGTTATTAGATAAGTGAATTTTAAGCTCTGGGAAGTCCGTAGATGATAGATTGTGATTGGTTTTCTTGAGTGTCAAATCCGTAGGGTAAATTCCACCGCTAAGATCAAGAAAATTCACAAAATTGAAAATAATGAGATCATCGATATATCTAAAGCCCATGATTTTATGTTTAGTGAAAATTTTAGTTTCATGGAAATGTAGAAAAATATTTGCAAAAGCACTAGAGAAGCAAGTGCCCATGGGTATACCTTTGATCTGATTAAATATATCGATGCCATTATGTAAGTAATTTTCGAAAATACAGAACTTTACAAGATTATTCCAGGTGTTTTTTTCCAAGTTAATAATATTTTTGTATTTCTCAAATAAATTATCACAGATATTTATGATGTTTTTTATGAGGAATATTAGTAAATAAGTTTTCAAAATCAAATACTTTTGATTTTGGTTTTCTTCTAAGACATTTTTTTATTTTCAAAAGAATAAAGTTTCTAAAAAGTTTAAAAAAAAAGTTAAAGTTTCTAAATGTTCAGCACTTGTATGGTGAACGAATGACGGGAAAGTTTTGAATTACAGGACGACATGTCTATATGACCATTTTTACTAGACAGGATCTGCAAAACTTGATGCGGTATGGTCCGCCTCGACTTTGGTGAGGTCTGATGAAGAACGTTCGGTTACTGCTTGACTGTCCAACTAAAAACGAAAATGTAGGCGATCACACTGTCCAGATATTTGAGAGGAAAGTGGTCACTTGGACGGGTTGATTTCCGGATACCTGGTCGAAAGAGTCCAATTTTCCATTGAAAGTCACGGTGAAGTGAAATCCGAAGACAACACCTAGCGGAGATTCAGTAGATTTTGGTGTGGAGACAACTTTAGTGGCACCGGTGTCTGTGTTTCATCTCAAGAAAAGAATGGGAAAATTGCCTAGATTTAGAGGGCAAAGTTGCTAGCTATTTTTTTTTTTTCGTTTGAAACTACATTTTCGCCATCGCAAACGGTGATTCGAGATGAAGGGTCCTAGACCCTGTTAAGCAACAGAAAATTACAGGAGAGAGAGAGAAAAAGATTTCTGTCTCCCGACTATATAAAGGGGGCAGTATCTAAGAAACCGCACCCGATCATGAAGTCGGCGGGAAAGGCTGTGTTTTTTGTTGTATCTGTGTGTGATCGTCTTGTATGTTTCGTGCGCGTAATAAATGCTTAGAAAATGGAGGCTGTGTGTTTTTCTCTGTGAAGAGCCCACATATATACGACACATGTTATGAAACGTCCCACTGTATGATCATTTTAAAATCAACATTTCTGTTTCCTATGACATTAAAATATTACAACAAAACACAGAAAGAACATTTGTTTTTTAATTAATTTTCAAGCAAATTAATTAACTGATGTAAAAAATAATCATCTCTGAATGATTACGTTCCTTCAATCTTAAATTCTGACGAAAAATTTCATGTTTTAGACACGAAATTGCGGTATTTCATGTACAACAAAAGCGAGCCAGATAATAAAAAAAAAAGTTATTCCTTCCGCTTCACGCGGAGAAAAGGAAAAAAAATCGTCTCTTATTAATGTCTTCTAACTTCTTATCAGTTAAATAGCCGCCTTTCTTCCTGACCTTACCTCGGAGTGTCGTTTCATTGAGCTCTTTTCGTGTGCAGGGAATTAAATTTTCACAAACTCGGCTTTTTCTCATCAAAACTTATCCACAAACAACTCAAAATTTCACACACTGGATCCAAATTTTCCAAGGATTATTTTTGTGAAGTCGAAAAAATTAAAAAACAACAAGATCATATCTCAATTTTCCGAAGAAGACATACAGTGTGCACAACAAAGAATGTGTGTCCACTCTACACAAGCGATCGGTGGTTCAGATTTTTAGGCATTTTGGAATATTGGACGGAATGAAAACACAAGAGGGAAGGAACTAGACACCCACGAGATTCAGCTCAGCCTTCCACAATAAAATAAAAACAAAAGCCTAATAATTATTCACACGACAAACACAATTAAATCTACATTCGGCAAATTACACTTATTAGACATGACTATTCTGGGTTAAAAATATGTCAAGCTTTTTTGTCAAAGGGGGGAAAGTGTCCCATGACTTTCCCACCTTGACAGGTCCGCAGGTAGACTTAATAATTCAATTCTAACTCTGAATGAAAAATTATTCAATTGTTGTGATTGATATAGTATCCACAATGGTTCAAATGAAAAATGTACCCTCATACTTAAAATACCTCATCAAGGAAAATGTAATCCTAAATACGGGATATCACTGATTGTAGTCAAAAAATGTAACTTGTGACAAATTTGTTAATTACTGTGATAATGGATGGGGGTGGGGGGGGGGGAATAAAGGACTGCTACAAGTCACAGTAAACAAAAATGTATTTGACGAAAAAAAAATTCAAATGAATAGATGACCATATTTAATTGAGAAAAGAGAACTGGGATCTTAAATACTATAAAATATAGGACGTCGCCAATTGTCATCAAAAATGTTGCCATAAGTCCGCAAAATCCTTAATTGTAGTTAAAGTCACTGAAAAGTCGAGCAAAAACGTTAAACCTGACAAATACTTGAGATGAATATTTGTATTTATAGCCATAATTATCACAATAAGTATAAAAGGAAAACTGTTCATTCACGAGCTAAACAAAAATTACGAATTAAAATAAGCATCGTTGAAGAAACTGGACAAATATATAAAAACAATTCGGAACACAATTGAAAATACTGGAATATCTCCCATAATGTCGTAATCGGGGGTACAAGTGGTACATTCTTGCCTCGACGTTTGACTTGAACATGCGTATAGGTTTTCGTTCCGCTTAGCAACCAAGGTTGAAGATTTGGCACTCAATCCAAGTGGGAAACTCGGTCAGCGTGATACTCCTATCCTCTGAAGACGACACCCATAGTGTGTCGAAAAGCATTAGGAATTTTTTAGTATATCCTGGTATTTGCCGTATTTGTTGACGATTTTTTGAGTATTATTAGGCAAAGTTATCTACTCTTCCGTCGAATTGTTTCATACGATGGAACCAGACTGAGAGAATGAGGACGAAACCCGTGCAGCCAGGCTAGGCGGCCCTGTACCACGACCACCTAGATAACCACCTAATGTGTAATTTAGGTGGTCGTGTCTATACGTGGGTCGACGCGGGATGCTGGCCGAGCTCTCCTGAACACTCGTTAACTCGATGTGGCTGAATTCCAGTATACAATTCATGTTGACCTCTCACGGGCCGCCTTACAAAAGCGATATTGACCTCTCACGGGCCGCCTTACAAAAGCGGTATTGACTCTGCTACAGAACTTTACTTACTGAACTAGGGAAACTCGAGTGAGGACACCGCGAGCCGTCCCTATGCGACCGCATCATCCCCGCTTTGAAGCGAAATAGGCAAAACATTCACCGAGCATGTAAATGCAATGGAGGAATTCAAACTATGAGACTTTTATACATTACGTTTTTCTTTTTTTGCGTATTATTATGCATTCTCTTCCGCTTTAAAGAAATTAAATACAATGAATACTTACACTTTTAAAAAAGCACAAAACACTTTTTTTAGAAAATTTAAAAGGTACTACTTCACCACAAAAATTAAAAAGAAAACACTATTTCTATTGATATTTACGCAATATTTTGATATATACATTACTAAAACCCGGAAGTTCAGTCAAAATGCCATAAATGCCTTTTTTGTCTATTTTCAAACTTTTTTGGTAACAATGCCTTTTTTGATGTTTTCCTGCCATAAATGCCTATTTTAACATATTTTTAACTTTATTAGTGAATTTCAGAGGCCATTATATAAGAAGCCCCTATAAAACTTGAATATTTCGAGCATTGAGAACAAAAGAATTGCTGTTTTTAAAATTCTCCAACTCTCTAGGTACTAATTATCATCAAAAAGCTCCACCCTTCCAGCCCTAGGCCCGTCATTTAAGGGTGGGGGGTCGGGGGAGGGGGCAACGCTTTTGAAAATACACTAAAAATGATATATATATATATATATATATATATATATATACACATTGAGTACATGTCTTTGCCCCCGTCCCCCGGAAAAAGTTGAAATGACGGCCCTGTGTCCATCCCCCATTAAATTCCCCCCCCCCTATTTTTGTAGAACTTAAAATATTATTAATAAAATAATGTTATAAGTTTTACAAAAATAAGGGGGAAAAAACAGAAATATAAAAGAACAACAACACCAATCTCTCATACCCACAAGACTATTTTTTTCCTCTCATCGCCCCTAACTCAAATGAGCTCATAGGATCCTATGTTAAGTCCGTAGCTTCTATCGCCCCTGGACCATTTCATCGCCCACCGGGAGCCATATTGCCCACTTTGGTAAACACGGGTTTAGAGCGAGACGACTCGACTTGGCAGTTATATATATGTGTGTATTTCTCTTTTCTCTATTCAAGTTATTCATGCATTTCATGTCCCCAACACACGTGCGTACTCATATTGTCGTATTCATGTTGCTCATCAAATAAGGTACTAAGCGAGATGGCACGGGTGATCCCTAATTGTATATATTCCCCCGCACAATATTTCTATTTTGCATATTTTCATCAAATCCACCGGAGCGAGTGAATTCAACCCAATAAAACTGATGCTGGCTTCAAACCCATTTTGCAAAGTTATCAAACCCATTTGTTCACCAATAAGGTGTTAAGCAAAATGACTCGCTCCGATGGATATTTTATATTTCACTATAAGATTCTCATTTCGTTGTTTTTTTGGGGTTTTTTTTTTGTATCCTGTGTATATAATATGGCAAGTGTAAGATAACATGAGATGGCCTGGGGGAGAGGGGCCTCAATTGCTTATAAAAACATACCTCCATCCATCCTAATATGCATACATTCATCCGTGTTAACGAAACCCGAAACTTTTCTCCAAGTCTCAACCCCATCTCGTCTGTAATCACCACAAAATTTATTAATCACGTCAGTACCCAATTGTCCGGGGAAAACATGTTGTAAAAATTTTGTATGTTATTTTTTTTTTCTTTTTGATACAAAATAAAGTGTTCCAGACTCTGCCACGAAACTGGGCTGGAAGAGATCATGGCAACGGGATAAGTCCAGCGACAAAGCACTGGCGTTCATTCATTCAGCCCCCGTTTAAACAAGGATAAGTCATTTGAGAGATAGAGGACATGGTGTTGCCGTGCATTAACTTTGACCGGATCGTGTTAGACGTGAATGATTTTGTTTCAGACGAACGCAGCCCATGTTAACAAAGCAGAGGAAAATTTTGTTTCTCCACATGCTTCACATGAACATGTCTCGCTCAGGCAATGGAATGGACTGCATTGTATATGTATAGCAGACCAAATGACTCTCCCAAGAGGTCATCAATTGACGTCATGGCTCACACAAGGCGCAGTAGGAGCAGACAGAGCTCTGAGGCCCATGTTGTTCTTTACACCATAAATGCACTGCAAACAACCACGGCTATTTATCTTATGATAACAAATATTTATTTACGTATTTAACAAACATGAATTACACAATTATTTTTTAAAATAACTGAACTATTTTGTTTACGCAGGAACCAACAGTGCTCATGTAGTAGTATTAGTAAAACACCTCGTAACAACGCTGTTGTGCGGAGATATAGTTTACCCTCGGGCATAACACTGTATATGAAATGGAGATATTTTCTGGATAAAAATAAAATTATGAGGAACGTGTGTGAAGTTATACCTCGATGAGCATATAAAATTTCGCACTAGTTTTCTGCTATTCCCGTTTAACTTTCTCACCATAAAGTTTATATCTTTGGTCACCATGTATAAAACTGGTTTATTCTGTCTGATGTATGACATAACGTACCAGGACTTGACAAATCCAGAAACAATTAGGAGCCAGATTAATTTCTTTGATCCAAGTACAATATTTCTTCTAATTTTCTTGGATATATTGACTCTGCCCCCCCCCTTCCCCCGTCCATATTTATTTACAAGCTAACATAAATTCTAAAAATTTTGTGTTGCCCTCAAACTCCAACTCGGTAATCGCGCGTGAAAAATTTTGTGATACTGACTTCTCAGGCAAAACGTGACTATTCGCAAGTTATTTGTCAAACTCTGTAACATAATAATGTATTGTCAATATTATGGTGTTGATTTAACGTTTTTTGGTTGATATAGGTGGTTTCATATACGTTAATGTATCTTGCTAACTTCTGCAAAAAGAGGGGAGGCAGTAATCTACTTAATTTGCAGATAAAAATTTGAAAGTTAATTGTGAAAACAACGTAAGACTTAAGAGTTCTCAAGATATGCTGATACAACTTTTTTCTTTGATATGAAATGCTTTAGTTTTTGAAAGTTGAGAACCAAAAAATTTCTATTGAGAAAGGAAAAATTGCTTTGTTCCCAACTCACTTAAGGGTACGTCCATGGTTGAGTGTAATTAATATACGTTTCTTAAAAGTGGTACAGTTCTTAGCGGTCGGCAACCCGCCGATCGTGATTGAGCAGTAGTTCGCGAACTCTATTTCAGTTGACCGAAGACTATATTTTTCTCACGATTTTACTTTGGTGCAATCCTCACAATTAAAATTTAAGAAAGCATAAATATTGTAAACATGTTTGCGAAATCGCGCGCGGCAATAATCCCATAAAAACAAAAGTAAAATAATGTTTTAGTGTGGTATTCCTGGCAGTAAAAAATACAACTTAGAGAAGACTTCTGCCTCATCGGAGTCGATCTCTGATAAGCGAAAAAGCTACAAAATAACATATTTCCCAGTAAATTTGGTCGACCCCAGAGGCGGCTCGAGAAAAAATCTTTACCCGTGCGTAACCTATTTTTGACACCCCAACCCAAGTTCTTTTTGATCGACAAAGCTTTTTTTCGCCCTTTTATAGTCCGGATTTGGTGCCCCGTACAGCCGAACGACTTAAGAGCCACCCCTGACCGGCATCTGTAAGTAAAACAGCTGCTATGTAATCGGACTAACAGAGTTAATTTGCATCAATCACAATTAAAACATTTTTCAAAATTAATTTAAGCCAAGTGTGGTAGTGGAACTTGAAGGAAAAATAAAAGAGTAATAAGTAATTTAATTTAAATTAATTTGCTTATTAACTAAATTTTGTTATCAATGAAGCATTTATTGTATTCATCGAAATTGAACTCATCAACACCAGTTTTTACTTTATGCTTCATATGGAAGCAGAACACCTATAGGTCGAACAGGAAGTAAAAATGATGTTTCCTAATATACGATATTGTAAAAAACTAAGCATGTAAGATATTTAAAATCTAGTTTAAATTGTTTCTGGAATTTTTGTGAGAAGTATTTAATAATGGGGGGGGGGGGGTGTATAAAATATTGAAAAAATTTATAATGCTACTTCTTTTAATCTTTCGTATTGATCTTACCATCACATACAGAGCAAACTACGAACTAGGTGTGAAATTGAATATCAGTATTTTAGTAAAAACTCAAATTTTTACACATTTATTACAAATATTTCTATACAGTTTATGCAAATCTTATGCATATTTATGTCTTTTTCAGCTTATTCTAGTAATACAATGGTAGTACCAGTGCCGTCTTGGTGCACGGGCCCACCCGGGCACGGGCGGAGGGGGGTGTTAAAGTGCAGACAAGGCCTCGTGAAAATTAGATCTAGTTAAAATTTTCGAAAGCAAGCATGCTAATTGGGAGTCAGGTAGAGGCCTCTGAAAAATCACTTAGCCCGGAGGCCCATGATGCTCTTAAGACGGCCCTGCGTAGCACAAGGGAAAATTCTATCTTTATTTCTAAACACGATGTTGTCGTGAATAACTGGTTATTTTCTTCTCCAGTAGTTAAGTACATACATTCATTCAACTATTGCAATTTATAAGGTACAATATAATACTCAATTATTTTATTGACGAACACGCATGTAAAAATTCTGAAATCAGTAATTCCATAACTTATGCAATATTATACTCGTAGTAGGCGTACAACATTTGACTCCCCTTTCACAGGTGCAAAATATTTTCTTATGTATGTCATCTTTAGTCAATAAAGATGTACTGTCAAGAGTGTAAAATTAAAAATATTCATCGTAAAATGTTTGTACATATCATTTAAAAAAGAAAAATAACACATTGAATGAACACGGTTTTAGGATGATACTTTGCCCAGATACTTGGGTATTGTATCAAAGGATTATCAGATGTGTCACGAGTGTTCCATATCCTTGTCAGAATCTTTCCTTACACGTAGGTACAAGAGCAACAACGACGATAAGATGGTTACAGGAAGTCCTTCCCCCTCCGGAGTTTACGCACTTATCTTTCGGCGAAACGAAACCTGTGTCTTCATATGTGTACAAAACAAATGGAATGCCTAGTTTGGAACCGGCAGTAAACTGTAGATTCCGGTCTAATTAGTTCCCGTGTGCAGAAAATGGCCGCGGGGCAACAAAAATGATCAGGGATGCACGGTTCATTATAAGAAACTAATTTATATATGCGTAAATCGATTGGTGAATGCTTTGAGCGTTAATAAGAAATCACTGATTAAATTTTATGGCATATAGTTTTATCCACTTACTGAATTATATTATTAACAAATTTTAATTGCACAGAAAGTTTTGTTGATTATTTTTTGAAGAATTTAGTTTGGTAATTTGACAGTTTGATATCGGATTTGCAAGTTGATGTTGAGTGGAGAATAAACCCACGTAATGACAATACCACCCCCCTCCTCTCATGCACCCCACCCTCATCCAGAATCGAGGATTGGATTGGATTTCGATTTTTGTGGCGCAAGGACCAATTAGGTCAAACTGCACCAAAATAAATGACCAATTAAGAAAATAATTGTTCTTGTCATGTCAGGAAAGTAAAAGCACGTATAATAAACAATGATGCTTGAAACGGAAATCCATCCAAGGGATCTTGAATTAATTATTTGAATAAATTTATATTGAACAATTTTTTTTTTATAAATTAGGTCAGTCTCCGGACCCTAGCGAGCTTCCCTTTTGTCTTGGTAGACGCAGAATTGTCTGACATTGTGAGCCCTGGGCAAAGTGATGTCCTTGGGGGGATACTTATAGCTGCTAGAAATAACAGCTTACATTTTTTTCCCCTCAAAAATTATAGATCAGTTCTCATCATGCAGGCCATGGGATCACAGGAACCATGCATTGAAATTACGTAAGTTACACATTAAAATTACACAGGTTCTATGGGCAGTTCTGCCGCATTCTGAACATATAGTCACACTTTTTCCATATCATATTTAAGTTAAACGCTTTGTTTCGTCACCTCGAAATTTTTTCACAGCTCTCTGTGATCTCTTCACTACCTGTTATAGCCCATTTTTCACTAAATTTTAATTTTGGCATCCTTAGGATATTCCAGGACCACGCTACAGAGGCTTTCTCGCATATTTGAAAGAAGTTGTCCCAGACGTATATTCGTTGGGCACTGCGTCATTCATCGCCAACATTCAGATGCACATCCACAGTTTTAGATCAAATGTATTGCGCAGATGACATGATATGATTGATATTCTAATGAAATAACTGATGCGAAAAATTCTGGTTTTGAAAAGGGATAACGCGATCACAATATCTTGTTTTTATTTTATTAGAATAGTTCCAAAGTATGACATTTCTCTCTACTCTAAAAAAATACGTTTTTATTTAATTTATTTTTATTTTTTATTTTTTGCAGAGAATGCAACCGAACCTAAGAAAAAATGTAGGCAATATAATGTCGAATATTTGAACTACGGTTTTATTCAGTCACCAACAAAAGCAATACGTTACCAATTTGCCTGATTTGCCAAAAAGTTTTATCAAATGAAGCTATGAAGCCTTCGAGACTTGATTAGAGTTCATGCGGATAAAAAAGATAAGTGTTTGTCTTATTTTCAAGCACTTGAAGAAAGATTTTTGAAACAATGGAAACTAGAGGAACTTTTTTCAACGGCATCCAAACAAGATGACGATGGGCTGCAAGCCTCTTACAATATTGCTTTACTTATTGCAAAATCGGGAAAACCACATACTATTGGTGAAGAACTAATTCTACCGGCAATAAGTGAGGTAATACGTACAGTGCCACATAAGCCAGATTATGATATTATCAAGAAAATTCCTTTGAGCAATAACACAGTTCAAAGAAGAATCGACGAAATGGCTAAAGATGTCGAAGATTCGTTATGCCATTATTTAAAATCATTACAGTTCTCTTTACAACTCGACGAATCCACATTACCAGGAAATGAAGCTTTGCTTCTTGCGTATGTGCGATTCATAAAGGAAGAAAAAATTTGTCAGGAATTACTGTTTGCTAAAAACTTGCAAACTGATACAAAGGGACAGTCCATATTTAAAGTGTTGGAAACGTTTTTCAAAGAAAAAGAAATCCCTTTGAGCAATATCCTACCAATAGCTACTGATGGTGCTCCAGCGATGATAGGACGCTACAGAGGCCTTCTCGCATATTTGAAAGAAGTGGTCCCAGACGTGTGCTATGACTATTCACAGACTATTCACTGTGCACTGCGTCATTCATCGCCAACATTTAGTTGCCAAAAATTTGAGTGAACGTTTGCATATATCTTTGCATTATGCTATTCAAGCCATCAACAAAATCAGAAGTAATGCATTGAACAACAGATTGTTTGGGCAGCTATGCATCGAAAACGATGAAGAATTCAATCATTTGCTGCTTCACACTGAAATTCGTTGGCTGTCGAAAGGATCCTGTTTAAACAGATTCTACAAGCTCTTTACTGAAGACTCAGTTCTGGAGTTCTTTCAAAATAAGGACGACACTTTACGAGCCAACTTAATCAATGCCAAAAGTGACCTTGCTTATCTGACAGACTTGTTCAGTAAATTTAATGAGACAAATCTGCAGCTGCAAGGTGACGAACTCAATTTGATTAAAACAAAATCTATCATTTCTGCCTTTGTGGCAAAATTAAATCTGTTCAAGCGAAATTGGGGAGAGGAGAATTTCACCATTTTCCAAATTTATCTTCTGTCACAAAAAAAACGGGGGATTTAATTGTATATTGCCAGCACTTGAATGCTCTCCATGACGATTTCAAGAAAAGATTTAAAGACATTCTTCAAATGAAAATACCCGCATGGATTTTGGATCCATTTTCATATACAGTAGTAGAGGAATCCTCTCATTTGCAAGAACAATTGATAGAAATAGGATTAAACGAGGAACTGAAATTTAAGTTTAAAGATGGTTATCAATTATTCTGGTTGCAGAAGCAAATACCCGAACTTTTTCCCGCATTGTGGGAAATAGTACAAAAGTTTTTAATTGCATTTCCTTCGTCGTACTTAGTACAGAGAGGGTTCAGCGCAGTCACAAATTTGTTGACAAAAAAAAGAAATCAACTGCAAATATGCAACCGTGGGGATTTAAGAATGCTGCTCACTAAAATACAGCCTAGCATTAGTAAACTAATGGTGGCACATCAGGCTCACCCTTCTCATTAGTGTTGTTATTTGTAGTTTTTTCTTTTAAATCTTAAAATTATTAACATTTTTCAAGCGGATGCGAACATCACTGACTGTAATTAGTATATATATGAAAATCTTTAATAATAAAATCTTTTAATAATTTAGCATTCGGTAAAATTTAATTTTTTGTAATGAAATACTGTAATTTTATAATTGTTTTCAACGATGAACCTTTTTTATTAGTTACAGGACGAAAAAGTAAAAGCTATCTAAACATATTGATGCAAAAGAAATCGAAATTTGCCACGGCATCTTTCCAGTTTTTTCAACGTCGCTTCCAGGGGGGCGATGAATAATTTTTAATTTGGAAAGGGGGTGGTTGGGCAAATAAGTTTGGGAAACACTGTGCTATACTCTTCCCGCGTTTTTCCCCCCTTTCATTCGTTGCTTTGCTCGCCCTCCCACTATGTTCTTAGCCTAAATAGTACATAATATTGTAAGATTTCGCAATTTCTTGTGTATTTCGTGGTTTCCTTCCCATGAATTTACCATCCTTACGGCTAATGAGTGCTTGGGTGCCAGAAGCCAAGCATTTGACAAAAAACACAACATTAGGTTATTCAGATCAGAATGTAATTAGCATTAGGTAATAGTAATAATAATCATAACAAACGTATAAAACGCTAGTGGAAAAAAAGCAAAGAATGAAAAAGCGGTTGTGTCATGAATGACCGAATTTTTGTTTTTTTTTTTCGTTTATGTAACATTTCTTTTTCTTTTTTAGCTTTTTTTTTTATGGTTTGATGTTTTGAGGTCGTAAGCTCAAGGTCGGGTCTCGGTACTATTCTGCCTGTGTGCCACCGCCATCGCCTTTTTCCTCCTTTATCTCTCTCTCTCTCACGCGTATGCCAGTTCGTCTCAGTGAAGCGTGTTTCAACGAACACGAGCCACTTATAAAGGGGGGGGGGGGGACGAAGACGAGAAATACGTAAAAAAAAAGTCGAGTTTCTCAACATTGGATTCGGTCAGTCGGTCAAGTCATTTCCCATAGCTCATCAAATGCGTCATAATAAATAGAGTTATATAATGCAATATACAGTCCTACGGCTCGAAATGCAGGGCATAGATGGAACCAGGGAGGGGGGTGGCCCTCCATCTTTCCCTAAAAAATTTGTATGACTAGCATAGGCGGAAGGGTGGAGGTAAAAGAATTGGCTATCCCTCCCCGTTCACTATACCAGTGGGACGCGACTGGTCAATCAACTAGCGAGGTCGCGAGAGATTCTCCAAAATAAAAATTCCCAAACAAGAAATTCATTTTATTCAAAAATATGTCAAAACTAAAGAACGCCTTTATTCAGTTGAGCTAATTACCATGTATCAGATAGTGTGATTTTAACAAATTCTACTTGTACAATAGGGTGGAACGAAAAAGGGTGTTTTTTCACTTTTTTTAGAAATTGATGTTGCCTTAGTGTTCAAAAGACGCCTTTCAATGTTTTAAGATGTTGTACCAAAATCTAGAAAAATATTTTAATATCTTGAGGTTCCTCACAGACCCTGAAGGTCGAGCAAAAATACTTTTCTAAGTACACATTATAAAAATCTTTTTAAACATAAACGAAGTTGACGATTTTTAAAAAGCATTCTCTAAAAAAAAGAAAAACACTTAATTTAAAAGTTATTCAGTACATGAGGCAAAACTGAATATATATATATTTTTTAAAAATTGTCAATTTCGTTTATGTTTAAAAATATTTTTACAATGTGTACTCAGAAAAGTATTTTTGCTCGACCTTCAGGGTCTGTGAGGAACCCAGAGAAATGCTCACAAAAGTTAAGATTTCAATATATGTTACAACTGACAAGCTTATTTGCAGCTGTCATGGCAGTTGAAAGGAGAATTTTTCAAGCACTCCGAATATAGTGATTGATAGAGGGAGATGAAAATAAACTCCTTTTTTTTGGTGAGGTGGGGCCAAAACTATACCATGTTCCAAATTTACAAAAAGAACATAGTTTGACGATATAGGTGTCAACAAGGAGAATGCCTCTATTGCTTCTTCTGTTATCCCACTGTTGTTACATTTCACTTTTTCGCAAAATAGTCCGCTTTTTTTTCAAACGATGGAAGAGTACTCCTTGATTTTATTCTGGCTTGAATGAAGCCTTCACGACCCTCGGTTGTTGACACAGCAAGAGGTGCTTCAGTTACGAGTCGTACGCACCGTTCAACTGCTTGTGTGTGAGACGGAAAATTCGGTATAGATGGAAAAGCAGGTTCGGATCATTTATGTGGGTCCATTTGCTGATTTTTTACAATAGGTGGTTCAGTCACTCGCACTTGATCCCATGCACATAGTTCCGAATAGTCTTTAGCAGAAAAGTTTATTTTCGAAACATGGAATGTACGGATTCCTGCTTCTGATAATCCTTCATTTCTAATTTTCAAAATTCTCTTGATTCCCAGTTTTTGTAACAGTGCCCGAAAAAAACAGTGTAAAAGAACAGCGCTCGAGTGGCATGGTGGTAAGATGCTCGTCTACCATCGTGAAGGTTGTTGTCAGGGTCCCGGGTTCGAACCCAAGGGAGGATATAGATAAGATATTTTCCCTAACAAACTCTAGGCGACTACCGATAGACAGCGCCTTTGCTTCCAACCCATCTCACTAATGGCAGTAAATTGCAATATAGCGATACGGCAAGAGTTGGTGTTTGGTGAAGTAGTTTTTGTAAATGAGATTCTCATCTGAGAGTAATGAGAGTAATAAATTCTCTGGGTGGACGTAGAAGTTTTTTTCTCCCATCCCCCCAAACACAATCTAACCCATAGGATCCCATGTTATACCCGTAGCTTCTACCGGCCCCTGGAACATTCCATCGCCCCCCCAGGGGGCGTTAACACCCACGTTGGGAATCACTGATCTCGATGCTTCACAACATGCCTTAGAGGTAACTCATTCAAGTGAAAAAGACAAATAAGCCATTGCAAGGGATATGGCCTATTTTTTTCTCTGTTAATTTGATAACACCATTTTTATAACCAGTATTGGTAACAGTCCCGTCGCATCCGATCGCCATCAATTCCTTCGTATCAAAATCTTGCTTCAAAAGTCTAGGATTGATGACTTTATATCCCTTGATCTACTGCTTCTTGGAGTTGTTCAGAAGCAAATGAAGTACTTGTTTCGGCACCGATTGATGGACCAGCTTCAGTACTGTGGATGGAAATGCTAACTTCAACGGTAAACTGTGCTTTGGCTCATACAGATCACTTTCCTCAGAATCGTTGGATATAGATGAGTTTTCAGTGGTTGATGAACTAGTTTCCGCCGTTTCTTCTTGAGATGACTTCAAATGGGATACAATTTTCATTTTCCTTCGTTCATTGTTTTTCAATTTCTTCGTTGTTAGGACATCTACTCGACCAAGGGGCCATCTTGCGGGTACTTCTTTGATCTTGCAAGAAATCTCGCTCTAAATTTGGGACCTTTCTCAACTTGTCACACTTAAAGTCTTCAAAATCACATTTGCATGCTGCAATGTCGAACAATTTCCGTGCTTCGAACGAAATGAAAACATTTTAAGTTCAACTTGAAAGCTTGAGAATCTTTCCTTGCTCTCATATTTTCCTGAAGATTCTTGTATTTACAATAAAAGTCTTTGAAAATTTTGCATATCCGTTGGGGAGAAACCGTAGGAATTGAAGTAATTTTTCAAATATTTTCTATCTTTGACACGATAATTTCAAGAATGTCTGCAATAGCTGGATCTTTTCTTGATTGTTGTGCCTTCATATTGCGTTGAGTCAGCAAATAACAAAGCATAACATCGCCATAGGTGGGCAAGACTCGAGAATCCAACTGTTTAGGATTTCATAAAATGTCACAACAATAAAAGCTTCTGGTCATCATTTCGACTGCTATATACCCTCTCAGTTAAGGGGTAAGATTGCAAATGAATACTGAAAACAAGAGAAAAACATCGAGGTCACTGAACGAATCACGTGTTAAGGGGAAAGCCTTCTCCGCGGTGTCATGTTACAGAATTCTACACGTGCGTAAAACTTCAGGGGCGATGAGGAATCTCAAGAAGTTTGAATTTTGGGGAACAAAATTAGGAATGGCATTTCCTCACATAAAAGCATATTTTAAATTCTATTAAAATGGCGATTTCGAAATTTTTTTTTTCGTTCCACCCTATTGTACAATCTATCTATAGGCCTATACATAAAATTGATTTTCTGTCTGTGTGTATGTTCTCTATACAAATCTACAATTTTGGAGCGATCGTCGCTAAATTTTGCATACATACCAAATGGGATCCGACTTGAACGACAGGCTACTTTAAAATTTCGTCAGAGCAACACAAATACCCAAATTTGCAAAAAACTTTCGGACAACAGTGGTTTTTGGGCCTCAAAAATCATTTTCGGAACGTTTACTTTGGTTACCGTGGTTCCCCAGCAATGCGTTTCAGACGTGTATATGCCTTTACGATGGTTTGTCCCTGCTTTAACGCTGCCAGTGTGTATGTATATAATGGTTTGTCACTTTTCAATCTTCCCAGTAATTTTTGAAATATTGAGTTCGCTTAGAGATACGAATCCCAGAAGATTAAATATGAAGTAATTCGCCGGACCTACTTTTGTGTTGGATATTCATGCAATAACATTGATTTCAACCTTTTTTTTTACCACTTTTCAAGCTCGAAAATGAAAATGTGTCTGTATTGTCTTTTAATATTCAACTGCTTAAATTCATATAGTTTAGATTGTTTTAAAATTAATTATGGGCCCATAAAGTACATCAAAGAAATTCCACAGCTTTAACTAAGCATTTTTGGAAGCTGAAATAGGCAGATGGATAACTTACAAGTTTAGGGGGGGGGAGGGAATCGAAATACCCAGTGCCCCTTGAAAAAAGGAAAAAAAAAATTCATTTCTACGTTTGTTTAAATCTAGATTTGTTTATTTCATGAAACCACATTGGTTAACGTGGACACGGTTTGTATGTCCCTCAAAGAAAGAGGGAGATATCATATGATCCAAAAAGCCTCATTGAAGAAAACCCGGGCAGTGCCGGGTATTATAGCTAGTAATCAATATTATCGGCTTCGTCATGCCAGAATCACAAATGTGCAATGTCCTTGCGAAAAAAGTACGTTCGAATGTTTACTCTACCCATGTTACTCTATGCAAGTTATTCTCCTAAAATGTTTTGTAACGCGTGTTTCAATAATGCCCTATCGAAACACACACGTGTGTTATATTCGCGTTTCAGGCACAACTTAGATAGCAAAACAAGGTACCCAAACAGCTGATTAAAAAAAAGGAAAATTTGTACATTCGGTGCTTCTGGTATGCGGTGGACGATATCAAGTTAGTACTTTTACAGGGTGACTTAGGGAGAATCACCCGTTTTCAAAATTATATATTTCTTAAAAATTAAAAACACAATAGAATGATAAGTGATATGTGAATATACGGGGAAAAATGTGTCTACGTTTTATGAGAAAATGTTTGTGAATGGTCGATTTGAAGTATAGAATCATTTTGAAATCAGATTATTCTTTCTTAATCACCCTATATACGAAAATCGAGGAGAGATCATGCACCTCGCTACACTTCAATTTTTGCATATGGGGCACTAAGCACATCAAAAAACAAAGTAAATAT
Organism: Pholcus phalangioides; assembly: GCF_987345545.1. Taxonomy (NCBI): domain Eukaryota; kingdom Metazoa; phylum Arthropoda; class Arachnida; order Araneae; family Pholcidae; genus Pholcus; species Pholcus phalangioides. Next base: position 4,494,199 of record NW_028301615.1, on the reverse strand, counting down.
TTATATGATATAAAAAAATTGAATATCTTTGGAAGTCAGTATCGCCTAATCAAAATCAGGAAATAAGCGTTCCGAAAAGGGCTTTCGGGACAGCACGCGTACTGGCAAACAATTGGGATGTTCCCGAAAACCGAGACATATAGTCAGCCTATGTAGGTCGGCGATAAATTTTTTGGTCTAAAAGGGGTCGCGCTTCAAAACGTTTGCGCACCACTGCACTATCCTACCACCTCCCTCGTTCGGAGAGCCTGTACCCGCTTATGATGCAGGGGCTTGACTATTTACTAGACACAATTAATAGTAACTATGACCTGAATGTCGCTCTCCACTTGTTAATACAAGATATACGGAAGACTGGATGTTGTGAAGATATTTATTACTTGAGATGTTAATTTTTTTAAGGAAGGAAAAAACTCATCTCTGCCTCTACCGGGAGTCGAACCCGGGTCCCTCTTAGTGGCCAGAGCACTCGTCCGGCAATCGAGGGACCCGGGTTCGACTCCCGGTAGAGGCAGAGATGAGTTTTTTCCTTCCTTAAAAAAATTAACATCTCAAATAATAAATATCTTCACAACATCCAGTCTTCCGTATATCTTGTAGTAATAGTAACTAGATGAAAAGAAGAGAGATATTTTTCTCTCTCTCCCTCTTCCATAGAACACAGTAAGAACCTTATTCAAAAAGCGTAGTTTAATGTCTCGAGGAATCTCAGATAGAACATTAATATGTTGAGACACTGGTTCACAATTACTTGAAAAACAACGAATGTTATTCTGAGTACAGGTAGGCCGTCAACAGATGTCTATCCATAAGCATTTGCAAATATGGTAAGTGACGTGAGAAAAGTGAAGTGACTTCATTCTTTTTTCCAACTGCATTTACATTGATCTAATTGAAAGAAATAATATTTATGAAAAAAGCACGTGTGAATTTTTGAATGAGTTTCTTAGATATCGGTTCTCATTATCTCCGAAAAAGAATAAAAGAATTTGAAACATTCCGACTAGCTCTGTTTTTTTAAAATCGCAATTTTCCATCTGGCTGGTTCTTCCCCCCCTCCCCCCCTCCCCCCCCCCCCCATCATTATAGGTTGTCGTCCAAGAAGACACTCCTGAACGAGATGTAGCGATAAGATCCGAAAGATGGTAAGAGTTATTAGCTGGACGGTGAAAGCATCAGACGGAAAAAAATTTGCAGAGAACTTCAACACGATACTTAAGAAAAAACACGAAAAATTTACACATTTTTCACTTGAACTTCAAAATATGCAGGACGTATGGGAGCACCATTACAACACGAAACCGGCATAAAGGTCGAAACACACTATGCTGACGTGACGTGTTACCACACGTTAATGCGTGTGATATAAAGTTCCGTCACTGAAGTCATCTGTAGGTACGTTCATACTGTGCTGACGTGATGTGGTAAACTCTGTGTGATGTAATCTGACGTAACACGCAAAAATCCGTGCACACTACTTTGACGTGACGTGGGACCACGTAGAAATGCGTGCGATATAAATTCCACCTATGAGCCTTCTGTAGGTACGTTCACACTGTGTTGACATGACGTGGGAATGTGTCAGATTATGAAATCTGAAGTAACACGCTTTTTGCTTCGTTCGTTGTTTTGATCAATTTTGTTTTTTGTTCGCGTTTTGATTCACTTGAGTATTTTTTTTCGTGTTTTCACTTATTTCTTTTTTTTGTTCGCGTTTCAACGATGAAAGAGGCACTTATCGAACACGTTCGGTCAAATTTTCTGCTGTATGATCCTACCAACACCGTCTATAGCATAAAGTCTCCGCGCGAAGCTCGTGACATCACTGAAGTCGTCCATTTCACCTATAGCCACTAGAATAAGGCCCTTATCAAAGCACCTTAATTTCACCTATAGTCATTGAATATACTGCAAAACAATAAAGTTTTTTGTAAGGTAAAGTTCTTTTTTTACCGGTAGATGGCGCTGCGGCACGCAGGGGAATCAGTATTGTAAAGATTAGGTTTGGCAACCGGGAGTTTGACGGGAGAAGTCGGCAGGACAGGCCGCGTTTTTTGTTATATCTGTGTGTGATCGTCTTGTATGTTTTGTGCGCGTAATAAATGTTTAGAAAATGGAGGCCGTGTATTTTTCTCTGTGAAGAACCCACATTTATGAGAATCAGAGCCGCCCTTAAGGGTGTGGGACAGGTGCGGTCGCACCGGGCTCTGCGTTTTGGGGAGGGGACCCACATTTACAGTAGCAATGATTTCTTTCATAAATTCTGGAAATTTTCATTTAGAAAGAAATAGTTCTGAATTTCCATCATATCTCGAATTGTTTTTTTAATAATTTCTGAATTTTCCATTAATTCTGGAATTACAGTGAAACTTCGATATAACGATATTCTGTTTACCTAGGAAAAATATTGTAGAGAGATTATGGTTATATCGAGAGGCAGCCGTTTTACATTCGAATATAGATATTTCTGAGCAAGATTTGAAAAAATATCGTTGTAGAGGGATTTGTCGTTGTATCGAGTAACGTTGTGGCAAGGTTTCACTATATTTCTGTAGGAAGGAAGACGTCCATCTCTCTCGGTAAGATAAGAGCGCCCTCTCACGATGTGTAAGGAGCTGACGTCGACGTGGCCTCCCGGACTGACGCTTTTGTTTTATTATTTTTTTCGTATTTTTAATCAAGATCAACAGAATAGTGTGTGTCTTAGTGTCCCGTTAAAGGTGTTTTAGTGATCATTCCCCACATTTGGGGGCTCGTCCTTTCAACCCAACTATCGCCTAGATAAATGACTTGTGTAGTGAAGTGTCGTTGACGAGACGAAAATCAAGTGCTATTCCGCGTGTGTGTGTGCCTCAGGATTACTTGCCGATTTTTTTTCATCAGACTGTTTGAGCTCAGTATTTTCTTAAAATGGAGATTTCTCTAAAATTTGGTAAATCTACAATCATAAAGCTCTTAAATGACATAATTTTTGACGAACCCTTCGATCGAAGCAGCAGAAAAAAGCGAGCTTTCAAGGGATTTCCTTCGTATGTTGATGTTCCCGAACGAAAAAAAATAATTATTGAATCATTTAATTTGTCCCAGTTAATTTCAGTCGGAAATGCCCTGCATTTGGAAATCCCAGAAACAAAGGAACAGATTTGCGACGAAATTTTTAATTTTTTGTCGAATGTGCAAGACTTTCACAATTATAATACTTTCATCGGAGAAGTGGAGAAGAATTTTTTGCTTTTTCCTTCCCTAAACGAACAACAAAAAATCATGCTCGTAAAACGAAACCTTGTAGGACCCGCGAAAATGTTCGTGCAGTCCCAAAGAGGGCTAACCACGTGGAAACCATTAAACGGGGCACTACTTGAGGAATTTAGCATGAAGATAAACAGTGCTGAATTGCATAGACGACTTCAGCAACGGAAAATGCGTCCGTCAGAAACCCTTTCCGAATATTTTATAGCTATTCGAGAATTAGCTAGCCATGGCAATGGTACTATCGATGATGCGTCGATTATAGAGTATTGTATAATACTCTATAATAGGTATTTCTGATTTACCAGCAAATAAATTTCTACTCTATGGGTGCCAGACGATTGCCGAATTCAGAACAAAATTAATGATGTATGAAAAAGTATTTAATGAAACAAGCCGTAGCCGATCTTCAACTGGATTTCATCATCCAACTAATGCTCTTGACGTAAACAATCGATTCCACAAGCGCGACCCGAAATTAAGCAGTCAAAAACCAAACCCGAGTTTCGAAACTTTCATACACCTAGGCAGTGCTGTCTTAACGCATGGGCCCACCCGGGGGCCTCACAAAAATGAGAATTAGTTGAAATTTTGAGAATTTGCCTGGTAGGGCCTCAAAAAAATCATTTGGCCCGGGGCCCCATGATGCTCTTAAGACGGCCCTGCACCTAGGCAATCAAAGCAGATGACATGTTTTAATTGCAATGGAAATGGTCATATTTATAGACTATGTCCAGAGAAACATCGAGGACCAAAGTGTATTTCTTGTTCCGAATTTGGTCATAAATCTGACGCGTGTCCACAAACCATCCGAAAATCCTTACATGCCACTGACGTAAATAATATCTACCAAGCTACTCCACTAGATAAAATGTGCAAAGATGTTCGAATCATGGGTCCTAAAATAAAATGCCTAGTTGATACAGGAAGCCAAATGACTTTCATGGATCCATCTGGGATCACCAAAGCTAACAACGAATATTAGTGTTCTAACTGGATTTGGTTATTCACAAATTCGTGTCATTGGTTCTTTTCAAACGACGCTTTCCATCGACGATCAGAACCTTACTGCTCAGATACACATTGTGCCGAATTCGTCCATGATATTTGATATTATCCTCGGTTGTGATATCATAAAACAAAGCCAAACTCACTATTACACCCGATGGTGTGATATTTTCCAACCTTCAGAAGCAGACGTCTGACGATGCACATAAACCACTCGTTTATGCGATACACATTCCGGCATGTACTAATATAATCGTTAAAAATTCTCCGGAGGAATGTTTATAAGATGCATGCACGGTTAAGTACAGGGTGGGCAAAAAGTCCGTAGAAACTTTAAAAATTCATAAAAACGGGGGAAAAAAAAATCGAAATAAAAAACGGTTTGCAGGTTTAGCATCGATAGGTCACGGGAATTTTTTTGATAGGGAAAAAATAACCAAAAAACAGCCGATAGGTGGTGCTGGTACGAGCGACTTCGGTGGAAATATGCAAATGAGACGGTTAAAAGCAAAGCGGCTCGAGACTATCTTTAATACAGCTTTGGTTATAAGAACTTGCGCTCCTAATCCACAATCCGTTCATGTGGAGCTGCTGCACTGTGCCGTTGCTGGGGAACACATACTGCTGTAATTTGGAGGCATTCCGTTCGTTATTTCCGTATGTTTTTTTTGACTTGTGTACGTCAGTGCCACCTATCAGATGTTTTTTGAGTTTTTTGTCCTGTCAAAAAAATTCCCGTGACCTAGCGATGCTAACCCTCCGAACCGTTTTTTATTTCGGTTATTTTTCCGGTTTTTATAAATTTTTAAAGTTCCTACGGACTTTTTGTCCACCCTGTAACAGTAGAGCGTTGAAAATGTTATCGAACACGAAACACATATTAAAATGGCTTCCCACGATGTCTGGAACCAGGCGGCGCCTTTGGGCCCCGGTGTGCAGCAATCATTTTTATTTTTTTCAATACAAAGACCATAGAATAATGACGGAACGGGTGGATCGTTTGCACTGCTGCGTATTATGCCCACAATTATGCGGCGAAGAATTAGAACGTGTGCAAAGAAACAAAGTGCAGTGCAAAAGGCGGTGATGAATGACGTCAGCCAATAAGAACCGCAACAGGTAATTGAAATTCAAAATTAAACATCAATTTTCAAGTAAAGAATTTTAATTTATAGTAAGTCTAACAACCGTAATTTAACAAAGAAATTGCTTTGAGTGAAATTATCTCATCAAATTGTATTTTATTAACTGAATCCTATCTTCTTGGTCCTAAACTGAAGTTTATGCATCATGTCCGAAAAATCTTATAAATTCAATGACAAATATTATCAAAAATATTTAAAAAAAATATTACAAAAATTATCACATTCACTAATACTATCTGGGGCTCTTTATACCGATATAAATGTGATAAATTCTCTATATTCATCAAACTTGCCAAAAAGGTCGGTGATTATGTGAAATAATCGGTAATTATGCATAACCTTCCAATGCAGCACATTTACCGTAACATTTAATTGAATTAATCTTAATTATTCTGTCTGGAGAGCGGTACGAGTCGTGCAGTGCATCCATGTTGACGTAACATACAAGACCGTAGACTTAGGGGTCTGCCCTCCCCGAAATGTGAAAAAATGGCCGAAAAAATAGAAAACGATGGCCAAATCTATTGTTCTATCACTTTGGTCTCCCCCCCCCCCCCGAAATGAAAGTGGTTCCCCTCCGAATGAAATTCCTGGCTGCGGGCCTGGCAAAATAACACAACGATATTGATGAATAATGGCTCGCTCGGAAATCTCGTCACATCAAATTAAACACCATTTTTTATTAATACAATTTTTTTTCAACTATCCGTTACGAATGACGTCCGTTATAATAACAATAGGGTCCGTTTCATGAAATTCTACTTTATTCAATTTTTACTCTAAATTATTATTAATTCTTCAATTGTTTCTTCATCAAATATTATTTTGAATTAATTCTTATAAATTAATTTTTTGATTAATCATTAACTCTGAAATTTCAGATTAATGTATATGTATTAATCTGCAATAACTAGAATTTTTCATTAATTTTGAATTGTCATGAAATACTTTTTTTTTTCACCAATGCTGAAATTATTTCCTCCGAAAATTTTGAAAACTATTTCGTTATGGAGATTTGTTTTACAATTACTTCTATAAATGCTGTAACCAGGGCAGGATTAAGACACTTGAAGGCCCTAAGCACTTAAGTAATATTTTGGTTCTCCCTCTCCCACCATTTATTTCATGATGGTGTTTTCGTGCCATTGTTCTTCGACTTTTTCATTTAAAGGCTATAGTTTACTTTGAGGCTTTCACATTTAGCTTTATTTTTCAATTGACAATATCGGATATTGCCGATTCTCTCCAGGGCTCCGTATTTCCCATTGAATCAATTGAAATATATATATATATTAGGGTGGCCCTTATTATAATGGTGAAAACTTTACTTAACATTTTTTAAACGCCCACCCCTCAATTTTTTTCCTTTTACCATAATATGAAAGTATACCACATATTTTTTCAATACATAAAGATTAACCCGTGCCTCATCGAGCTTGATTAAATGAAGATGTAGGAGAAAAAATTTGCTAAAAATTAAGCATTTGAAAATGTTTATTTATTACTCATATTTAGAAATTGCATAATTTTGCTATAAAATTATGGAATAGCATCTTTAAAAGGGCATATGAAACAAAAAATTCACTTTTTAATAATATATTTAAATAAATTTTCGTTTAAGAGTAGCCTTCTTGCAGTAAGGGTACTGCTTTCTGTGGTCTTCCGCACACTGGAGAAGAAATTTTCTCTGCTCTTCATCCACAGTTAAGAGCCCATTAAAATCTTGCATCAATTTCACCCCTCTTTCGGCTGTGTCATTAACAACATTGAGATACCGGAATGTTTCTTGTGACTTTAAATAAGAACCGTCCATATCTCAAAGATCTGTTTGGCCCTCGGCTCCCGGCTCTCTTTGACTCAGTAAAAATTTTGTGTCTTCTTCAATTTCTATAATTTCCAAAGCATTAGTGTGAGTAATGTCAAATAATTTATTCAAATTTGATATAAACTTACGTTCATGTTCTTTCTGCGTGTCTGACGTATGACGGCATTTTTTTGAAGATTGCGCCAATAAGAGAGTACATATTCATAATTTTTTCTACACAATGAGGTATCGTTCTTGTAGGAATCCTTGCCTTCTCCCAAAAAATGGGGCATTCGCGCCCATACTACTACTACGTTCCCACTTTTCCTTAGGGACAGTTTAACCTCCCGTAAACTATAAAATAGCACCGATAGTATTTGCCTGTTAAATGGAAGTTTGCTTTCGGTAATTTGGTGACACTCACTGCCAATTAAAAAAATATCTCTATCACCACTTCTCAAATTAGAAGCCATAATTACACTCGTAGTTGGCTCGGACAGCAACTAGAGCAGACTGTGGGCGAGAGGCCGGCTGAAGGTGGAGCACCACATGAACGAACAATTCACTGCCTGCACCCACCAAGGTGCTTGAAGAATAAACTGCATCAATATGCATTGGATTCCAGATGAAATAAAGGAGATAGAATAACCATAAACTCCAAAAAAATATCGTAAGTAAAAGATAATACTAAGTAATTTAGCCTTGAGAAGGGCCTTCTGATAAATTAGTTAAAAAAAAAGCTAAAATTTTTTTGAAAATGAAATGAGACGGAAGTTCAAGCGAAATGTCATAAATGCCTTTTTTTGCTTATTTTCAAACTTTTTTGGTGAAAATGCTGTTTTTGAAATTTCCGTGCCATAAATGCCTATTTCAACATAGTTTAAAGTTTATTAGAGAATTTCAGAGGCCATAATCTATAAAACTTGGATATTTTGAGCACTGAGAACTTCAAAAGAGTATTGCACCGTTTAAAATTTTCTAACTCTCAGTATTAGTTATCATCAGAGAAAGCCCCCTCCCTTTAAAGCCCCATTCAGACGCAAATAAATGGTCTGTGATAGTAGTGTTGCCATGCATTAGCTTTGCTTTGACCGGATGGCGTTAGACGTGAATGATTTTGTTTCAGATCAACAGTCCGTGTTAGGAAAGCAGAGGAAAATTAGAAATTTTTGTTTCTCCACATGCTTCCCATGCCTAGCTCAGGCATTGGACTGCGTTGTATATGTATAGCTGACCGATGACTGCCCCAAGATGTTATCAATTGACGTCATGGCTCACACAAAGCGGAGTAGGAGCATAGAGGGTGACCCATGTTGTTTTAATTTTTTTTTTACCATAAATGAACTGCCAATCACCATGGCTATTTATTAAACATACATATTTTGTATTCGATTGAATTGACCAACATTAGATACGCACTCAGACTATTAGGTACACACACTTACACTTCCGGTGCAACTCACTAGGTAGTAAATTGCCCATGGCGATATACCTGAGTTGTGCTCGGTTTGAAGAAGAAGATTGAATTGACCAGAATCGCCTCAGTGGTGTGTGGCCGCGGCCCCGCGCTTGAAGGAGTATGTGGTAATATAAAAAAATTACTTTTGTTTTTACAAAAATAGAACAAAATAGTCATGTTTCAACTATAGAAATGACAAAGATTATTCATAGTAATACAACAAATGAACGAGGATTATTCGTAACTCGTATATATATATATATATAGGAGCCCCACAGATAATTTTCTCAACCGGCTCAGCGTCTGGTAATGGTGGCCCTGGAATTGGTCTAATCCTGAGGGTCTACTATTATTTTCTTCTGGACTTGAAATCAATTTTATTTGGATAATAACGCAATTTTTATAAACCATCATTAAAGCAATAGCCGGACTAAGTGCTCTAATTGTAGTTTTAGTGAGTTATAGAGTAGTTTTCATCCCTCCAGCTTTGGCGCAAGCTTACGACCTGCTTCGCCATTGAAGTGACAATGCTTTACCTTCAAGCGCTTTGACACTCACTGGCTTCCCACTTCTACCGCGATGAGGCACAGGTTCCCAAACTCTGATTTGAACAAATGAGTTTGTTGTTTTTTCCAACAAATTGTTTCTTGGAATAAAAGGAAAAAAAAATGGGGGATGGATGAACTGAAATTAAAACTTCAAAAATAAGGGCCACCCTAGTATATATATATATAACCTCCCATAACGAATACTCTCCTCAAGTGGATATACCTCCCGTTAATAGACACTTTTTTGAATTACATCAACAGGATTCAATGCATTTCACTATCTATTAATTGACAATTCCCGTTAATAAAACGGAACAAAATTTTTGGTCCCAAGGGTGTCCATTATCGAGAGGTTCCCTGTATTTCTTCAGCTACTTTTTCACATAATTTCCTTGTTTCTGAAAGATCTGACAAAACACGCGACTGAGTTTTAAAAGATCCATGACTGCGTCAGAGTAGTGTTTTGTAACCTCATGTAGGTAGAAGGACAATTATTTGATGTATCAGTCTGCGGATTGTGGAACGGTGAAGGGAAGGGACCCTGCGAAATGTATAAATTGCGGAGGCCCTAATACGGCATATTATGGAGGGTGCTCTAGGGCCGCTCCATAATATGCCTGATGAGAAGTAACAAGCCCCCCAAAGCGAGACTCTTTGGCCTAAAGATGGGCTGAATAAACGCAGAACCGAAAGGGCACCTTGGTCACGAAAACGGAGGATGAGATCCTGAATGGGAGGATCGAAGATATCAGTGGCGTCAGAGCCGTCATGTAGAACGGGCCCTCTTGTAGAACAACCTTGTCACACCCTCTTATAGAACGGGGCAGAGCATCCACAGAATTAATTCAGAAATAAAAATCTCTTACATAGATTTCTGATTTTTTCCCGCAAATATCGAACAGGAAAAAAAAATTTTTTTTTTTAAACTGCCTGTTTCCTCTCTAAGCCTCTTGAATCTTGCTGGAGACTCAAGCCTTTTTTTACATGTTAATTGGTGGAGATTTTGCCCCACCAGTGAAGATAAAAAATTACCACTGGTGGGGCAAAGCCCTTTTCTTGTTTTCCTGAAGCAGCTTCAACTTCAAACATTACCAATATGAAGGGAGTCAAAGAAAATAGTCGGACGAAAAGAACAGATGGAGGATGGCCGAGGCAAAGGATATGATAATTGATTGAATTTTTTTTATGCTCATTAAAGTGAAAACGATTTAGTAAAATAATCCTCCGAGTAGAAAGGATCTAAAGTTACCGGGTTGTCATCAGATGCCGGGGTTAAAACATTCAATTTTAGAGCAATATACAGGGTGATTATGAAAAAACTATCCCGACATATGGGCCCCTAACTATCATACCATTCACAGAAACTGAATGAAATTTTGGCATAAGGTATTTTGATGTATGCGCTCAAGAATGATGTGGAAAACAACAGTGTCACTCTAACAGTTACGGTTACAGTGAGAAAATTTCGAAAATATCAAATGGCAACACCAAGTTTTTTGTATTGGAATGTGATCTCCATTGTGAAAAACCCTAAATAGCGTTCGAACGGCAACTGTAGCATGAAAATCACCGGCAGTAGATAGGCTAAAAGTGAGGCCAACCAATAAGGACAGAGAAGCAGCATAAAATAAAGCATTTTATTGTGTTTCACAAATTTTCCACATGACCTTGTGGAGGATTAATCAGGCTGGGATCTCAGCCGAAGAAACGGTGTGACGAATGAAACGAACATTAATGCTCTGGTGCACGGCAAAGTCCTTTTTTCTTGTCTAGCTCCGGGGATTTTCGTGCTACAGGTGCCATTCCAACGCTATTTAGTATTTTTCAGTATGGAGATCGCATTCCAATACAAAAAACTTGGTGTTGCCATTTGATATTTTCGAAATTTTCTCACTGTAACCGTAACTGTTAGAGTGACACTGTTGTTTTCCATATCATTCTTGAGCGCATACCTCAAAATACCTTATGCCAAAATTTCATTCAGTTTCTGTGAATGGTATGATAGTTAGGGGCCCATATGTCGGGATAGTTTTTTTATAATCACCCCGTAGATAAACATCAGTGTAGTAGCACAAAACCATTCAAATTCGGACATTGGTTGGTCTCCAGATCTGAAGAGAGGGGAATGAAGAAAAAAAATACAGTGAAGAGAGAACACCGTTTGCTTCCGAGAGACCAAATCACGGCATAGTTTTTATTTAGTCGTGATTCCTACATAGTTTTTATTTAACTTTCGGATTATGCTTAAAAGTAATCTGAATATGAAGAAAACAATGAAAGGTCATATGAGATTATTTTTTGATACATTTAATCCAATGATGACTTTTGCCTTTACTTTGATCTTTTTATTTCAGGATTCTTACGATTATTTTACATACGACAAAAAAAGAAAATTAAAAACAAATTCGTAAGATTTTCTGCAAACAATACTGTTTATGTTCAGATTTATTTTTAACATATTTTTTTTGCAAGTCTCCAAAAGTAACTCGGCATATTTAATTTCATCACAAGTTTCACTCTTTCATAAATCCAGATTTTTTTTTGTCAAAATTTTCATTTTACGTTCAAGAGAGAAAAGGAAGGGAAAGGGGCATTTCGTTTTTCAGAAATTAAGAAATGCTGATTCCACGCAGCCAGCTAGCAAGCAAGATACCACAATCAAAGGAAATTCTACTGGAAATGAAAGATCGAACTCATGTATATGTATCCGATAAACTTTCTCGAGGGTTTTATGAAACGTACCTTACGTAATAAAAAAAAAAAATCAAAATTCACATTAAACAGTTCAATTCTGAACTATCACAATGGCTGAATCGAATATATAGGCTACTTGTTTCTCACCTCCAGACCAACCATGGCCCCCCGCTCTGTCCCCCTAGGCAGGGGATATAAGCTGGTTCGTCTCAGGAGACGTGGGCCTTGTTTCTCACCAGCAGACCAGTTGCAAATGCTTCGGAATAACACTGGGAAACGAAGCAATGCAAAAACTCGGAAGGAACATGTAGTACGCGAAAAAGTAGTATGTTCGGTACATCTAGTATAGTTGCCTTTCGACAAATGTAAACTATTTTGTTTATGGGTCGCCGCGTTTCTCCGTAGTTCTCAAAAACTTGCAATAAACAATCCATTTTAGAGCCCACTTTAAAGGAGTCAGCTTGGAGCTTGCTGAATGTTTATGTTTACAATCATACTAAAAATTGTCTTTCTGGCGATAATATTTGTAAAATATTAATTTCAGTGACGTCTTTTGCTACATACATACAAAAAAAAAAAAAAAAATTAAATCCTGTCGACAGAAATGAAATTTTTACTGAGTTTCTGGGTTCCAGTTGAAATGAAAACGATGTGCAATTGATGTGTTGTGCGTCTAATAAACTAAATATTTTAGCATTAATATTTATAGTTTTATGAGTAAACTGAGTATGTCTCGTGTATACTGAGCCCCACTATATGAGACTCAAAGTATTAGACAAGTATTGTATAATATACAATACTTGAAGAGTGATTCAGTCGCTATTGAATCTCAAATGTTTGTGAAAATTAGAGAGGTGGGGGAAGGGGAGAATGTCATGGCGTCTATTTTTCACAGTATTTCTTTGTGATGAAATTAGCCAATAGTCACTCTCAAGCGGGGCCATACCGTAATAACAAGCCATAAAAAATACCTATCAAGATCTGGGGTATTATATGTCAACGCCTTTTTAGGAGAAGCTGCGTTACGTAAGATGAAATTTTGAAAAACGTTAAAATTTTCTGCATGTGCATCCCCAATGTCATCTTGCTTCCTTTTGTATTTGCAATAATTTTCTACCTCGCATGTTTTTTTTATATTGTTTTTAATCAATACCAACACCACGCAACCCTCTCCGATCATGCCACACACTCTTGTTTTTGCCTATTTAGTGCATTCTTGCAGTATTTATGCATGTATCTATTGTAAATAGTATGTGTATACATGTATCTATTTTTGCAAATTTTATACACTCTTGTTCTGCATGTGTTTCACCATCCCTCCTTTTGTACATGCAATAATTTTCTACTCGCATGTTGTTTATATTGTTAATAATTGTGCATAATTTTTGATTGCAGCTCGCTCTGTAAACTTTGTGATAGATTTCTTGCTATGCTTTTTTTTCAAATTTGTACATCGTCACCCTCCTTGTTTTGCATTAACAGAGAGAGAGTTATAATTAATTAACGAGTTTAATAATTAATAATTTTATTAGTCAATACTTTTATTAATTAAAATTTTTGTTAATTAATAATTTATTAATTAAAATTTTTGTTAATTAATAATTTATTAATTAAAATTTTTAATTAATTAATAATTTTATTAAAATTTTAAATTTTCGCCTACTATGTCATTTGTACGAACACACTGGAGCTTACTCCGCTTCGACTGCCCTTTTTTTCTGGTGCCCCACCGGTTCAAATTTTTTATAAAATGGCCTGCCGTGCTTTCAGATGGAGAGCTTGAAAGAAATTTTAAAAAAATGACAGTAATTAAGTTCCTTTACTTCTCTCTCTCGAATGAACAGAACAAATACAGTCACAGTGAAACTGCAAGAGGAAGCCTGTATATGAAATTTCTTATCTTTCTCACTTAGGGGCCGTTCAAGTATTACGTAAGCAAATTTTTAGCCTTTTGGACCCCCTTCCCCCCCTTTGCAGCGAAATTTCGTCATAAGCTATGCTCCTCTGAATCCTAACGCATATTGGTGAGATCAGAGATGTACACGGGGAGCCATGGGAGGGCTCGTGCCCCCCTCCCCGACGATCAAAAATTTATTTTTTTAATGCAAACAATTTTTTTTTTAAATCGAAATTTCGGAAGAAAATACCTTTATATGTTATTATAATCAATTTCTGTTAATTTCAATGTTATTTGAAGGCTATGAACTCAAAATTTATCTTTAATTGTGACCCACCCTCCAATCCATATAATGATGAATCCATAAAGGCCCGCGGACCAAATATGGCCCTGGGGTTATCTGATGCGGCCTGTCTTCCTCAAACCTAATTTTCTAAAAATGAACTAAGCGGCACATTTACAGATCGCTTAAGTGTCCCGTGGTACAATTCCAGAGCATTTAAGCGGCCCGTGGCACATTTTCAGATCACTTAAGTGGCCCCCCAGTGCGGTTCTACATCGCTCAAGTCATCCACGACACATAATTACTGATCACTTGTGTGATCTGTGAAACATTTAGAGATCACTAAAGTGGCTTTGCAGGGCACTTATCAATGGGGAAATGTTACTTCAAGAGAGAGAGAGTGCCATTAAGAATATTTCCTATTTTCATAAAGGGTGGTTGATGACGTAAGCATTATCCAAACCCCCTTTCCCCCTTGTCATCAACAGTCAGCAAATCGGAACCCCCCATCGATGCTGACGTAATACTTGAATGACCTCTTTAGGGGTATTCATCCTCTCAGTCAACGGAGGAAGAAATTAAAGAATTTATTTTTTTCTGATTTTTCTTTTCAGGAATCAAAAGTCATTAAGGAGAATAGGCGCCAATCCAGGCAAAACTTTAACTGAGGGAACAATCACTCCCCCCTGGCTACGCCACTGATTATATGTCAAGTTTTCATATTCTTTCGCAAGACGACAGGTATAATAGCGATAGGACTAAATGAGTACGAGTGATGGTGACCCGTATTCACTTGCTGGCGCGCGTGTTCCAGTAACCTTGGTTCGAACTGACCTGTCTTATGAGAGAGAGAGAGAGAGAGAGAGAGGGGGGGGGTATGCAATGGAAGAATATCAGGCGAAATCATCCGTGATTGTGAAAATCGTTCATTTCAATACGTCAATCACCTCTTACTCGTGCAATCGATTTTTCTTGAGCAAAACTTGTTGCGAATTATACAATTTAATTAGATTTAAGGCATTTTAACAAGATGAAAATATTTCATTGGTTATTGTTCAATATTACATAATATTGTTTTGTGTATAAAAACTTATACAAAAAAGCAGGGCCGTAGCGTACCTTTTTGGCCCCCCTAAAATGGAAAAAATTATGAAAAATAAGTGTGAATTTTTTGTGAGGCCTCCATTTGGCTCGGGCCTCGGTTGCTCAGCCTAATTACGGTCCAGACAAAAAGCTATTCGTATTTGAGCGACGATCAAGGACAAGCTTCGGAAGTATTTCAGACCCGTGGGTGCTCGTCCTCAGCTTCAAGTGAGAAATTGACCTACGAATTAATTCTGGGGAGTCTAAGCACCCACGGCTCCGTCCCCACTGGCTATTACTTAACCTAACATGCACCTCGTAAACTCTTTTTATGGGCATTGTATTATATTTTACCATGTATATGTAATCTTCAGTTTTATAATTGCATTTTTAATTGAAGGTCGCTGTATTTTAGAAATGTGTTACATCCATATTTGTTATAGGCATTTTGCCTCTGTTGTGGAATTATATTTGTTTTTAAAGAATTGGCACATGCCAGAACGTGTTGTGTATTTATGATGCCAGAGTTATTCGAATTTCATGTTCTTAATGGTGCGACACTTTTTCAAATTCGCGCTTCGAAGTTTGAAAACCGCAGAACTGGCTGCCGGTCCAACCGGCTGTGATCGCGAATAAAAAGAAAAAAGGAAAACCAGAAAGAAAATATCCTCTCTTTCCTCTATTACGACCGAGATCTTCAATTTTTTCAAATCGCGAGCTCCACCCAACAAAACGAAAACAATTGTTATACACCCCACATACTCGAGAGGAAGAGAAGGAGCACCCAATGTCGAGGCGAGGGATTTTCGTTATCTGCTGATTGGTCCGTGTTTCTCCCCTTTCTCTCCCTCTTCTGTGGAGGCATCATCACACCCTTATACTTCAGAACCCCTCCACCCTATGCATTTTTTCCTCCCTAATGGCAATTCTCGTACAACTTACCTCTTCACTCTACTATAAAGGTCTTCAACCTTTCTCTAGTCGTGAGCACTGCCTGTACCCATCATCCAAAGAAGCCCTTTTTAACATTAGCCAAGCAAGTTTAACATTCTTGAATGCAATTCGTACAAGATGTTGTATTGTAACGTTGATCAAGTGCTCGCGAGCAACGGGTTGAAGATGCCTGTTCTACTATAATCGCAGCCTTAGTCTTCCGCAGCTTCCTTGCATCCACGGCTCCAAAAAATAGTAAAACAAAGAACCACTTTATTGTATTAATGACAGCCCAAGGTACCGCGGACAACACTTTGAGAACCACTGACTCAGACTTTCAAACCGAGCACAACTCAGGTCTATCACCTGACTTAGACTATATGTAGCACATGTATCTCCTCGTACACATTCTTCTCGGGAATTTCTAACGAATTATTGATGCATGCTGGTAAGTGTTGTTCTACGTATCACCACTCTCGTCGCGGGGGTCCACGTTCGAACCCAGTTGACGACACAGTGGTGGTCAGCTGAAGTTGGTTTTCTTCGGTTTTCCAGCTTCGAGGCACGAATGTGAGCCGCTTCCATTTGAAAGTCTCTCTGCTGAGAGCAGGCAGGCCCAGGGCCGCAACTAGATGCTTCGTCACCCGGGGCAAGTGCGCATTTTGGCGCCCCCTTGTAATGTTGAAGGAGAAGTTTGAGAATAAAATTTACGCCCCCTCTGGTAAAGCGCCCGAGGCACGAGACCCGCCTGCTCCCTCCTAGTTGCGGCCCTGGGCAGGCCTACAACACGATACTGACAAAACATGAAAATTCAAGCATTTCTATCTTTACTTCAGAAAATGGAAGCCAGATGGCAGCGTGAACACGAAACAAGCGCAACTCTACAATATAGATACTTGAGGCCACACATACACTCAGAACACATATTCCGGCATGTGCCGATTCGTTTGAAATTCCGAAGAGGAATGTATACGAGGTGCATGTACGGTTAAAGAGTAGTATATGTATCACCAACAGGGGCGTACGCTGGATCGACCTTTGAAGGCGGCACAAGAAATCGCTCTCTTCGAGAGAAATTTCCAGTCACTAACCTTCAAAAAAGCATACTAAATCAATAGAAATTGATTTCATGCATGTAGAAGTAATTTCTTTCGACATTTTTGTGAGTGTCGTGTTGCACATTTCTCTTTACTGAATTCTAAGGAGACAATTTCTAAGTGTATGAACGAAGCCTTGGTCTGAACAGAGCCATCTCAAGCTATAGATGACGCGCGTTCGAAACAACGCAACCACGTACATGGAATTCGATCTCACTCACCCCACCCCCGTTTCAATTTAAAATATTGTGGCAGTGAAATAGGTGAAGATAGGGCTGGAGGCACGATGATGTCAATATATTTTTCCACATATGTATATCAGATCACTCGCACACATCTTTAATTTTGGGGAGGCGGAACACACTCATCGTATCTCCACCCATGCGCAGCGAGTAATAGACCATACAATATTCACTTTTAGTTGAGAACACTAGTTAGGTTCAGCTCTAAACGAAACGGCCGCAACTAGATGCTTGGTCAACTGGAGCAAGTGCGCATTTTGGCGCCCCTTGTAATTTTGAAGGAAAAGTTGAAATTGACATCCCCACTGGTCCAGTATCCGGGTCCCCCCCCCCCTCCCATTTGCGACCCGGTATGAGATAGCAGAATAGATAACATACATACCTGTGAAGCTACACTGCTGAGTTCGACAGCAACGTCGCCGCCTGAATTCCCGACTCCGACAACGAGAACTCGCTTATCATCGTATCCACTGGGTTTCTTGTAGGAGTGCGTATGCGTTATGGTTCCTAGAAATTCCTCTTGGCCAGCAAACTTGGGAATTATCGGGAAGACGTGATGCCCCGCGCACACCATGACACCGTCGAATGTCTCTCGGAAGGGCTCGTCATCCCCGACGCGTTGTACAGTGATGATCCAACGTCCCGTGATATCGTAATCCTCTGCCCGTTGCACGTGCTTCACCCGATGGCCGAACTTTATGCAGCCGGCTAGGCCGAAGGTTTCTGCATACAGCTCGAGATAGCGGATCATCTTGGAGTTGTGCATGTAATTCGGATATTCTCGAGGGGGCGGGAAATCACTGAAAGCGCTCATTTCTTTGCTGCTGTTTATTATAGTGGATCTCATGACGGATGCAAGTCCATGAACGTCATCCTCACGGTAACGCCACAGGCCTCCGAGATGCTGCGTCCATTCGAAGCACACCGCATCCAGACCTTCTTCCTTGCAGGCTTTGATGGCCGTTAGGCCACTGGCTCCGGCTCCCACGATACAAATCTTCGGCATCTTCCTCGGAATCGCAGCTGCCGAATGAAGTCAGAATTCAGTTTCTTCAGACTTCTTTCTGACGTCCTCACGCAGCGGAAATCTCGGTCAATTACTACTGGTGGCAAAGGCCGGTCAAACAAGTTCATCTCGCCATAATGAGTCTCGAACCGTAAACTTTTTTCCGGGTCGCAGAAGGCGGAAGAAAAAAAAAGCACGAAGTGTGGAGGGATGGAGAAAAACAAAATATAAAACCGGAACGTTATATACTTAACCGACCAAAAAAAACCATTTTGAGTGAAGCGTAAATACAGATTTAAATTATGATATTCAGTTTTTCAGGCGCATATTTTCTCTTCATTCAACTTCAACATTCCAGAGCCGCGGGGTTTCTTTTATTTTTCTGTACAAAATCGCGGGATATTTTTATTCGTTATATACTATATAGAACGCGATAATATTGTACCCCATGAAATTTTACAGAATACGTGAAACTCTATATCTGTGTTGCCCGCAGCTAGAGGATTAACATATAAAAAAATGAGTTGCAATGCATATTTTTCATCAAATTGAAGGAAAGTAAAGCGTTTCATCCCTATGAACCTATAAAAAAAACCTCCAGCAATCATTGACTATCCCCAGACCAGAATTTTGTATATTAACGAAGTAAATGTTAAAAAAATGTTATAAATATTAAAAAAATGTTATAAATGTTAAAAAAATGTTATAAATGTTAAAAAAATGTAAAAAATGTTATAAATGTTAAAAAAATGTTATAAACGCTAAATAATTTTTTTATTCAAAATCATTGGTTGTGTCTTTCAATCTTTTGTGTAAGCCTCTTAATTTTTTTTCTGTCAGCCTCCTGGCAGCTACCTCATCTTTTCTGAAATAATGAAACACATAAAACCATAATCATTTCTCACATAACACTGAATTTTAATTTTTACAAAATAACGCACTTTAGATGGGAAAAATTTCGAATCACATTATGAATAGTGATTACTAGCAGATCTCAGTACAAGTACAGTCTTTTTTAAAAAGATTAGGCAAAGTATGCAACTAACAGAAAACTAGATAACACTGCAAAACAAAAAAATATCTTGAGATTTATTTACGCACCCACAAGGCTGCATATACATAGCATCAAATTTCGAAATGTGAATAAATATATACAGCTTGTTCCAAAGTATGTCAAAGTTTACAAGTGTGTCAAAAGTTTAGGCACAATTAAAAAAAAAGGTTTCTTAATTCCTAGATCCAACACAAAATGTTTTACATATAATATAGTTACCTTAGTATTAGATCACTTCAAATGCATTCTTTCCAAGGACAGAACAGGATTTTACAAACTTTTTGAAGCAAAGAATGCTATGATGCCTTCATAGCTGCTTTCAGTTTCATGACAGCTTGGTAATCTTTCCCATTGTTGGTCATTGGTTGGGATAAGATAGCTTCACACATTCTCTATTGCAGTGGTGCACTAACTTTTTGAAGCGTGACCCCTTTTGACCGAAAATTTTTTCGGCGACCCCTACATAAGCTACCCATAAGTCCTGGCTTTCCGGGACATACCCATTTTTTGCCAGTAAATGTGCTGTCCCAAAAGCATTTTTCGGAAAACTTTTTGATTTTTATTAGGAGATATTGACTTCCAAAGATATTTAATTTTTTTAATACGCATTATATAAATATTTACTTTATTTTTTGATGTACTTGATGTCCTTTATGCAAGATGGAAGTGTAGCGAGATGTATGGTCCTTGATTTTCAAATACAGGGTGATTAAGAAAGAATCCAAAAAAGTTTAACAGCTGGCTGATGTGACGATATATTTAGGAAAGAGAGAAAACTCAACTGCCCCTGTGGGGAATCAAACCCACATCCTTTCACTTTCTGGGAGAACGTCCTAGACTGCAGATGCAACGAATATCTGTATCTTTCCTTGGAGCTTACATGCACTGAATGGGTCTGTATATAGACAGTTACCAACCTAACTCAGGCCAAAGTTCACAATTGCTGACAATGCCACCAAATGGCGACTTATCCGAGGATGATGTCACTTTCCACTATCCATACGAAGGTTTTTAACAGCTGGCTGACGTGAACATATATTTAGGAAAAAGACAAAATTCAACTGCCCCTAGGGGAATCAAACCCACGTCCTTTCACTTTCCGGGTGAACGCCCTAGACTACTAGACTACAGAGACAACGAATATCTCAATCTTTCCTTACAGCCGACCAGCTGTCAAAAACCTTTGTATGGATAGTGGAGAGTGACATCATCGTCGGAAAGAATCATCTGATTTTGAAATGATTCTACACTTGAAATCGACAAATAAAAAAATTGTTTATAAAACATAGACACATTTCCCCCACCCCCATATTCACATATCACTTATCATTCTATTTTGTTTCTAATTTTTAAGAAATATACTATTTCAAAATCGGGTGATTCTCTCCAAGTCACCCTGTAAAAGTACTAACTTGATATAGTCCGCCGCATGCCAGAAGCAACGAATGTACTATTTTTCCTTTCTTTTTTATTAGTTGTTTGTACACCTTGTTTTGCTATCTAAGTTGTGCCTGAAATGGGAATGTAACACACGTGCTTCAATAATGCCCTATTGAGACACACGTTACAAAACATTTTAGGAAAATAGCGTCCATAGAGTAACTATTCAAACGCGATTTCCCACGTTCCTTATTTTTGCAAGGCAATTGCACGTTCATGATTCTGACATGACAGAGCTGATATATTTATTACTGTACAAGTAGAATTTGATAAAATTGCATTGCATGACACATGGTAATTTTGGAAGTTTTTATTTTGGAGAACCCCTCTCTCGCAACCCCTCTAGTTCATTAACACGACCCTCGTAGGGTCATGACCCACGATTTGCGCACCACTGCTCTATTGGATTGAGACCAGTTACCCGCTAGTCTCAACAAGGCGAGTTGCGCTTTAAAAGCCACTGCTTTGTAGAAGTGGAAATATGAATCAAGACACCATCTTGTTGAAATACCCATTAATCCCCCGCTACAATTACTTCATTAAATGCAGGAAAATCACACTCAAGAGTTTACTGATAATTTTCAGACTCCTAAAAAAGACAATGAAGTCTGTTCACTGAATTAAAATACTCAATAAAACATTCCAGGCTTTCATAACTATTGGTATCATATAAATGCAAGCACTTATGATGCGAGTTCTATCTTTTGTGTTTAAAGGTTAATTGGCAAGACGAGCGAATCATTTCCTTCAAACCAATGTGTTCGATACATTTGATTTGAGCAGGCCCGTCATATATATAAATATATATATACACACACATTGAGTACATGTGCTTTGCCCCCCCCCCCGGAAAAAGTTGAAATGACGGCCCTGGATTTGAGGGTGAATTGTTGATGCATATTTGTGTAGTCAAGGCCATTTTTTATCTGAGGCAGAGACATTTTCTGATCAAAAATTTTATTCTTACATTATAGTTTTAGTGGTTGTATGTAGCCTTCCACATTGTGATTTTGGCTCAGAATCTTCATTACTGGCTCTAACACAGGATAAATACTTCATTTGAACCATTGTAAAGCATTCAAAAAATATTTCAATGCCCCTGCCATTTATTTTGAACTTCCGTTATCTACAAACTGCAGTCTTGGTTTTGTGATGAATTCAACATTTCAATTCATTGATGAAATTAGTTCTACTTTTATATCACACCATAGGTGCCAATTCACAGACTTGGAAAATCTGTAGTTTATCATGGGATGGGATATTTTGTATCAAAGAAAACATGGCACTAATAAAAGGGGAAAAACAAAGGGATTTTTTTTGGGATTGTAAAGGTTGACCATATATAAATCCCGCTTTTTTCGGGACACATTTTTCCGAATGCTGTCCTGAGTTTTTAGCAATAATTGGCCACTTTGCTTGCTTTTGGCATCATATTCAGCGAAAATTACAGATTTTTCATATAATCCTGAGAGAGAGAGAGAAAGATTCCCCCATATTTTTCCTGAGAAACTGGGGTCAGCCTCAAATTGCAAAGACTGGAAGAATATTTTCTTTAGGAATTTTCCATTAAAAAAAAGCACAATTTGAGGACTTCAAGGGATTTTACTATGAAAATGAAAAATTGGAAGAATCTGATTTCCGACCGGACGATTTTTATAAGGCCGAAAAATCGGAAGCATTGGCACCTATGTCACACACAGGAAACATAATTTTGATCATTCAATTACTCATAGCCATTAATTTGCATAAAATAATGTTGGTGCCTGAACTTTTGAAATGGACTCTAAAATCACATGGATTAAAATATAAATTTAGAAAAAATCCAGATTTACTATCCACTTCTGCTGAATAGTGTTTGAAATATTACTTAGTAAAGTAATTACAGTGCGTTTTGATATGAGGAGTCAGCTTCCCCAGTAAGGGGACGTTCAAGTATTACATCAGAATATTTTTAGCCATTTTTGACACCCCCCCCCTTGTCAGCAAAATTTCGTCAGCACTGTCCCCACCTCCTAATGCATATTGGTGGGATCAAAAACGTACGCGGGAGGGGAAATAGGGGCCTCGTGCACCCCCCCCCTCCCCAGATGAAAAAAATTTGATGCAATACATTTTTAAAAAAAATTAAAATTTCGAAAGAAAATACCTTTATATGTTATTATAATTAATTTCTGTTAATTTAAATGCTATTTGAAGGTTAAGAATTCAAAATTTCTCTTTAAGAAATTCACTGCGACCCACCCTTTAAGCCATATATGGTAAACCTGCAGACCAAATGTGGCCCTGAAGGTTATCTAATGTGGTTCGCCCCCCAAACCTAATCTTGTAAAAATGAACTAAGCGGCACATTTATAAATAGCTTAAATGACCCGTGGTACAATTCCAGAGCATTTAAGTGGCCTGTGGCACATTTTCAGATCACTGAAGTAGGCCTCAAAGATCACTTTCACATTCAAAGATCACTTAAGTAACCTGAGACGCAGTTCCAGAACACATACACAATCCGTGGCACATTTAGAGATCCCTTGAGTGACATGTGGCACAGTTTTAGAGCACTTAAGCAGCCCCCATTGCGGTTCTACATCATTCAAGTTACCCGCAGAACATTCCCAGTTTACTTAAGTGATCCGTGGCATAATTACGGATCACTTGAGTGATACGTGACACAGTTCCAGAGCACTTAAGCAGCCCGGACACACTTCCAGAACACTTGAGTGGCCCGGACACATTTCCAGAGCACTTGAGTGGCCTGGACACATTTCCAGAGCACTTGAGTGGCCCGGACACATTTCCAGAGCACTTGAAGGATCAGTGAAACATTTAGAGATCACTAAAGTGGCTTTCTAGGGGACATATCAATAGGGAGACTGTTAGTTCAGGTGCCCAATAACTATCTAAAGGTTTTTTTTCGCTTTTGGTGCACCAAATAAGATGCCATTAAGAATATTTCATATTTTCATAAAGGGTGGTTAATGATGTAAGCATTATCCAAACCCCCCTCCCTCATGCTTTGAAGGACAAATTTCTCTTACACAGTATAATGGCTTCTGTATTGCAAAAAGGGAATTTCACTCTCAAGTTTATATCAAAATAAAATTGTCTTAAACCAGAAATATAGAAGACTTGTAGTAGAAGAGCAAAGATCTCATGTCTTGAAGCTCAAAGGGTTCAAGCGAATGATGACCAAAGTTTTCGAATCTTATAATAAATACCTCCACAATCAAGAGTTTTGTGAATATTCTGGATATAACACTTGATGCTCACATGAAAATTTGCCTCTATCAAAACAGAATGGTTTCCACTTATTTATTTTTTATTTTTGACAAGTTCCTCTTTACAATATCATCAACAGTATTGATGATATAATTTCTGATTTTTATTTTCTAGCATGCATACTTTCGAGCAAGAATATTGAAGCATTTCATATAGATAGTCTAAGGAATATCCATCATGAACAGCAATTTTTTTTTTATTTAATAAAAACAGAATAGCTTACTTTTTTGAAAACTACAGCAATTAAGTTTCTTACTAAAAATATTTCAGTAGATTTAGAATGTGTGGATGCCAGTCACAGGTGATATCCAACCAAATTATTAATTAAAATTATATCCAAAAGATTAAAACAAACACAAATTACACTTATTGAAAACAGCTGTGTAAGGAAAAATATTTCAATACATTATAGTTTGATTGTTGGCTTTATCTTTCAATAACTATTAAATGGTTTTATTCACATGTCTCACATAATCAACAGAGTGATTTTCTTCTGTTTCTTGGGAAACAGAAAACTCAAAGAACATATACACAGCCTAAAAAAATTTTCACATAAATCAAACTGAAATTAACTAACCGTTCTTTAGAGCCAATTATAGTTTCTGGTAAATTTTCAGGGGGAGGTTCAGCAGCTTCTTGAAGATAACATCGTATTTTGTCCAAACAATCAGCTAGATTAAGTGTCTGCATTCGTGTCTTATCGGACTTCACTATGAAATATCCATCTTTTGTGATCTTATAACAGTGCTATATAAAGAAAAAAATGAATCATACATTATCTTTACCATAAAAAAAAACTGCTACAATATAATGCTCATTCAGTCTAATATACTAAAGAAATTTTTAGCAAAGTCTTTCTCATAAGAAAAGCAAAATACTTTGAGAAGACTTATATATGCCTGTCATAATCATTCCATAAAGAACTTCCTTCTCCTCGAAAGAAAGATGCATGATGGTTCACACTGAGCCTTGTTTAAAACTACACTGCGTTAGACAAAACCAAAGCCAGGCAATTTTTTTTTCAAGTGAAACAGTCCCGAATAGTTTTTTTCTTCACAATTTCCTTGACTTTTGACCCTTTTCCATGTTTTCAGATATGCTGACAGAAATTCTGAAACTTGTGTTCACCTTGAATATCAATTTAATAATCACAAATAGAAATTTTAGGCACTAGTGACAATTCTTTAGTCACAAGGGGGATCTGATACCTGAGATTTTTCAAACCCTAGTTTATAGATACCATAGTCTATAACAAACAGTACTCGCTTGGTACCAGGGAAAAAAAATATTTTTTCAAATGTGTTTCAATACTTTCTATAAGTCATGGTTTTTGTCTGTATCCTCATTACTATTTTCATTTAATTCTCATGAGAATCTGATATTATTGAATGTAATCTATTCCAAAAATATGTCCCTAAAATATTTTCTTGTGTCATAATTAATTATCCACACATATGTTGTAATTATATGCATTATTATGTAAAATTCATAAGGGGAAAAATATTCATATAGAAAATAAATGAAAATACAGTAGATGCTGCTTATTGGAGTCACAGATAATGATGTCATTCAGTTATTGTTATCACTTTTGTGAAGTGCCAAATAGACTAATATCATGACATGGGAAAAAATTGTTTATAATTATCAGGACTTTGGCTTATGTTATCAATATATTTAAAAAATATATATTTTTACGCATTTTGGAGCCATGTGCTATGGCGTCGATAGCCATCGCTATCAGATGAAGCGGGAGAGTTCCAATTTCCAGCCTAATATAATAATAATAAGAGAAAAGGGGACTTAAGCCATTTAAATTGTACAAAACATGCTCTTTCGCCTCCATCAACACTTTTTATGGCCACTTACTTAAGGGGTCCCTCCAAAGATTGCGTAATAGCCGCTCCGTATTCTTCTTTCTCTCTCTCCCCCCTATAATACTGAAATTTCTTCATCATTGTATTTGCCACCTGCAGGCAATTGACTTTATAATAGCTGACTTTCTTTGCTTCCTCTCTACTTTTCTTTTCCTTCTTTTTTTTTTTGTATGCCCCCCCCCCCCACAGCTTCGAAAGATCGTAAGGGGTGAACTTGAGCAATGATGTCAATATTAATACTAATTTGCACCTACATAATCCTCATCACCCAATGGAAGGATCTTTCTTTGAAGCCGGACTACCAATTAGAAATAGGGGGTTGGTACCCCTCAAAACTTTACTTTTTGGAATCTTTGAAAAATATTGAAGTAGATTGATTAGTGCAAGCTAGAAATCAAGTTGAGAAAAAGATGTAGTCAGATTTTTGTTTTTAGACATTGAAATTCGATTCCCATCAGGAGTGACGATCATCAAGTTGACAAAAGCGATGGAGGAAAGGTAGGAAAGAAATTCTTACCACATTTTAAGTACATTATGGGGGGTTTAGTTAAAACCTAAATTATGAGGATTTAACAGGGGGGCGGATGGCGAAATTAGGTATAGAGAGTGATTAAAAGAGATTTATTCCAACATCAAGTTAAAATTATTATAATTGAACATATAGTATTCTGTCTATGTATTATGCAGATTTTGGTATCGTGGAAATGTTTTTTTTTTTTTATTGACTTTTTATTTGTGTAAATATAACTCGTTCTTTTCATAATGTGGTTTAACCAGACTTATTTCTTTCTCTGTAAGTTATCGTTATCAGCCTGCAAGACTATGGGCGGTATTCACCGACATGGTTTAAACTATAGTCACAATTTTTTGATAAGAGATCCACACGGATTGGTTAAATTCAGGTTCTTAACCAATTTACGTTGATCGCTTATCCAAAAATTGACTACAGGCTAAACCGTGTCAGTGAATACGGCCCTATGTAAAAGGTTAGAAGATGTACTCTTTCCCCCTTCGCGCTTGTTGACAATCATTTCCTTAATTCGTGTTGTCCTAATCGGGGCATACGTGACATAGAAGCAGCTACAATCTATGTGCATGTAGAGCTGTTTTTGCAATGGTCTTTCTACAGCAGGGCTGTATTTATGTTTCTGCCATCTGTGGGCTACACAAATTTTTCCGCCCCTAGCATTTCAGTCCAACTTTTTTTACCCCCCCCCCCCCCGTCATTATTTAATCATAAACAAAAGGATAGGTGCACCTAAATTTTATTTTTCTGTTCTGTATTGGTATCTTATTCTAATCCATAATGATTGCCGTTTAACGGTGGTGCTCAATCTCCGGCCCCTAGGCATCTACACATAGATGAGAAACACTGATAAATTTAATTAGCATGTATGGTGCATATTTTCTGCGCACTTGGTTAGAGTTTAGCAACAAAATCAATAATGCATTACATAATTTCTATATATACTATCTTTAACTGCACGCTTTGAAGTGTGTTTTGAAATAATGAAATACATTATGAAAATTATTTCTTGGATCAATTAAAATTCTCAACTGGGCCCACCAGTGGTTTGTGGACTCATGTGATTTAAATGCTTGTATGACTTGAATATACAGATTGTGTCCCACAACCCCCTGATGATTTTGAAAATGGGAATAGCAAGAAAACTGTGACAGATATTAAACTCATTCTTGCAGAATGTAAATGTGCAAAGTCAGTAATTTCAGCTACGCATTCATGTTTCAAGGGATTGTATAGTTATTAAAATAAAAATAACTTTTATATGGACAACCTGCGTCCAAAAACCAAATTGAAAATTTGTTGCCCTTACTCTTCTGATGAAAATGAAGAAATTTCCATGTTTCTCAATGCAATATTCGCAGAAATATCTGAATTCAAAATCAGACAAAAGTTTGGAAAAAAGCGTTGTCCATTAGTTTTTGTTGCTTCCCTCCCCCAACTTTTCTCCGATTTTCGAATTCAAATATCTCAATGAATACTTAAAACAAGGAAATTCTCATTATTTAAACTGCTTTTGTTCTCAATGCCCCTTTTTTCCCTTTTTATATCAAAAGCAACATGATAAAAAATATAATAATACAAGCATTATATGTGTAAAAAATTCTTTGAAAAGTTAATTTAGTATTTAAAAGGTTAGAATAATACATATTTTATAGATTTTTTTCTGTTATACCGAAATCAATTTTTGTGAAAATCTTTACATGATAGTCAAAAATGAGTCGCGTTCAAAATCAGTGACCAAAAATGCATCACAAAACTTTATGGTTTCCAAAACTTGGTCATCAGTTTCCATACAATTTGCGATAATTTCAATTCTACAGGTCTGGGTAATCAAATTTATATTATACTAGCTACGAGTATAATACCCTCTGTCAGACCAGACACGACCCAAGCTATGTCACTTCCGGGATGTAAGCCTTTTACCAGTGTGAGTTCGGTCGTGTGAAAAAGAGTGAGGGTGCTGGGCCAGGGCGCCCGCCGGTGAATCACCAGAAGGCGCCCTATTCCTTTATGATGAATGGATGAGCATCTTACCACGGTGCCACTCGGGCACAAGGTGCCCCATCCCGGCACCCACGACGACCCTCTGTCTAAGTCCTAGCTGCAAGCGCGAAGCCTGGTCTTTTAGGGTGTCCTTAAGGGGCGGCGGCAGCAGCATCCTCACCCCAAGCAGCCAGCCCCGGAGAACGGGCCCACAAACCTAAGCGACGACCAGGGGGGGGGGGCACCAAGACCCCCGATACCAAAAATCCCCTGGGTGTTTTTATTTATCTTAAGAATACTTACAGCATATCATTAATAATGTGATGCTTCGTGGCCGCTAATGCACCAAGTGCCACCACGGGGCGCAGCTTTCTTATTTACATAGTGTTCAGCCCCGTATCGGAAAGCGGTTGATGTTTTCTATCTGTGTAATTTTCAAAGTCTTTCCTCAGAGTGATAAGTCTCTACGTAGCCAACCCAGGTGTTGGCTAGATGGCTCTGCTAGGCTCGCTGATTCTTCGTGGCCAGCCCGGATGCTTATAGAACAAACAATTTGAGCGAGGTACAGTATATCTCTCACCTATACACCCTCTCACTTATATGTTTCTTTCGGTTATAAGAGGATTTCTTCATTCCCAGTCAAAGATATGCTATTCTATTATATGCGTCTTTTTTTGTTGTTCTCTTGCTCCAACGCTTAACCCTTTAACCGGTCAATTTTTTAACCAGAAATGTTCACCAAAAAGTCATATTTTTTTACTGCATATAATTAAACACAATACTTAATAGAATAAGAAAATGGGAGAATTTCTTTTTTATTTTCAATTTTATTATTTTTATACCATCTTTTATTTCATGATTTTGAAATGCAAAAACCCCTAAATGTTTGCTTTTTGAAAGTACATTCTTCATGGTATGAGGAATATTTTACGTATGTTACAAAATTTCTCTCTGACTTACTATACATTTTGAAGTTTACACTTTTCCAAACTGTTCAGAAGTCTTTTTTTGTGTGGTACAATTTGAAGCACGGTGAAAGGCAAAGTCCTACGTCACAATCAGGGCAGAAATATCGTGTTTCTTTGCGGATTCTCTTCCCATCTTCATTTCTTTTCGAACAGCAAACTGCACATTGTCTTGCAGGCCTCAGTTTCTTATCTGTGGGAGCAATGATTTCTATAAAATGCCTCTCTGTCAGTCTCAGAGGATTAGGCTCAGAACCTGGTCGTCCACGCCTGAAATTGATTCCTGAATGATATTTTTCAATAATGCTGTCAATGAGTTCAAGTCTAAACTCTAGTTGTGTGTTTTTCCCTCCTTTCTTACAGTAGACTACATACGAATTCCATATAGCAATGTCCAAAAGGTGGAAAAAAATCTTTCTGTAATATTTTTTCCCCCTTTTTTTGATAATTTCAAAATTTTTCAAATTTTGATCCATGCGATCTACTCCTCCCATTGTATTATTATAGTCCATAACGATTTTTGGTTTCTCTTTTGTCTCAGAGTGGACTTGAATTTGTTCCATTTCAGTATTATGAATTGTGGAAAGTAATGAAACGTTTTTTTTATCCATCCACTTCATCACAGTAACTTTTCCTCTCTGAAAAGCTATAATTTCCCCTTTTTTCAATTTTCTTTCCTGCATTTCCCTTGGGACTTCTTTTCTCTTGAGGTTTAGTGTGCCGTATGTGTCTGTTC
The DNA here is from genome assembly GCF_987345545.1 of Pholcus phalangioides. NCBI lineage: Eukaryota > Metazoa > Arthropoda > Arachnida > Araneae > Pholcidae > Pholcus > Pholcus phalangioides. Next base: position 4,463,900 of record NW_028301615.1, on the reverse strand, counting down.
GGCATGAAACCAATTTGTCTGCTAATTCTGGCGAAGAATAATAATTGTCTATCGTAAGACAGTATCCTTTATGAAGCAAGGGCTCCAGCATTGTCAAGACAACTTGAGATGAAACGCAGAGTTGAGAATACTCAGGTTTCAGAATTGTGTCTTTACCTGTGTATATTATTATTGACCACACATAACCAGAAATTGATTCGCACAGCATAAAACATTTTACTCCAAATCTTGCTCTTTTGAGGGGAATAAATTGTTTCCATCCTAGTCGCCCTTTGAATAGCATAAGGCTCTCGTCTATTGCTACATCTCGCTCTGGTGTCACCGCTTCGCTAAATTTCTTATTGAGATGTTTCAGAACTGGCCAAAATTTTACTAGTTTAGGGCATTCATGATTTTGTGGGTCAAATGCTGCATTATCAGAAAAATGCAAATATCGTTGCAAAAGAAGGAATCGACGATGAGACATTATTTGAGCGAAAAAAGGTGTGCAAGTTGAATGCCTTTTGCTCCAATATTGATCAATTCCAGGTTTCTTTACAATTCCTTGAAGTATATTTAGAGCGAAAAACACATGCAGCTCTTCCAGAGTTGTTTCTTCCCAAAATTTACTCTTTGAGAACTTTCTTTTGACACCCGATTCGATGCACTGTTTAGCATATTTATTTGTCTCTTCCACGATTGTATTTATGAGAGCAGAATCTATGAATGTTTCGTAAAATGAAAGAACATTAGAATTGTCATCAAGTTGCACATGCACAGAAGGAATACCTGTAAATTTGAAACGAGGACAAGGAGGAGGTGGATTTTTCACATTTACCTTGGTAAAAGTTCTGGCAGATTTCAATTCTTCTTCATAGCTGAGCTCACTACACGTGTCATCAGACGAATAATCCAGATCATTGGAAGAAAGTTCTGAATCTGTATTAGAATCATCTAACAGGAAAGTATCTTCTTCGTTCGCTTCATCCATAATATCCAAAAATATTACAACAGTTTATATAACAATTTACAAAAAAAAGTGCTGCATACACACTAGAACAAAAATTCTTGCTTCCGTAGAGAAAAATGCTTTTTATTGAATGGCCTGGCACCTGCACATGTGAATATATATTTTCGGAAAAAACCCGGATGAAAAACATTTTAGTTTCATGGACAACTTGTGCCATCTGTTGCAAAATATTGATACTAAATAATCTTTACAAGAATTAAAAATACGGGCAAACCAGAAAATGAAAGGAGAAAATATTGATGCCCGTACAGCGTACGGGCAAACCAGATAGGGACAAGTTTGGGTAGCCCGTACACTATACGGGCAAACCGGTTAAAGGGTTAAGAAAGATATCCCTGCCCATTTTATGTTTCAAAATTAAAACTAAAAAACACACTTTACTGACTTAGTTTTGAAACAGAGATTTGCCGTTGCAGAAAGGTTTCACATCCTGAACTTACGGTGGCCACTAGTTAATGAATGAATTTAAATGAATGAAAAATGAAGACCAAATTCAAGTTACTTATTTATTCCAGATTCTTACTGGCCATCAAATTAATGGAAATTTTTTCAACATTTCAAAATGTATGGGCTTGTCAGTGCTAAAATTAGGGGAAAGAGAAAAAGGGTTAAATACAGTGTCGGTTTCATTTTCAATGACTGATTGTCACAATCATAAGCACTGCCTATGATTGCTGCACCATACTTTTATATATATTACTTGGTTTAATCATAATTTTCAACAATAAACATTATACTATTTACACGTCCTCCTCGCTTACAGCGAGCCTTTGAAATTACCTCCTGAGTCCACAGGAGCCATTCTCTAACTAACTGAAAACACATCAAGCTTCTTTTCTCTTCCCGTTGAGGGCCTTTCTCCCCCACCCACACTTTCTAACCCCATCATGCTCCTTCCCGATGGGGGGACAACCTTACATACACTGTGTACCGGTATGCAGGAGGGCCTGGGTCCAAGTCCTGGTGAAGACAAGGTGACTTTTCTTTTCGAGTCCACCTCAGCATAATATCCAGAAAATATGTTTCTTTGATATCTTGAGCTGAGAAAAGCTATCTATCTCTTTCTACCGTCTCACCTGAGGGAAGAGGGGCATTTTTTCTGAAGTTAAGAGAGGCTACTAATGCTTCTACATCAGCGCCTCATGCCACAGTGCGTGAAATAAGGAAGGCAGGGTTGTGTCTCTAGTGCTGTAAATGGTTTTTTTTTCTTCTCCAGTGTGGTCAAACCTCTCGGGGTAAAAGGCTTATATCTCTCATGGGACCGAACCTGGGCCACGACTGGTCTTACAGTGGTGTAGATGGTAACAGGGCCGCAACAAGGGGGAGCAGGCAGGTCTCGTGCCACGGGTGCTGGACCAGAGGGGGTGCAAATTTTATTCTCAAACCTCTCCTTCAACATTACAAAAGGGCGCCAAAATGCACACTTGCCCCTGGTGACCAAGCATCTAGTTGTGGCCCTGGATAGTATTGTGCTTTACCTTATGCAAGAGGGCCTGGGTTTGAGTCCTGGTGGAGACAAGATGAATTTTCTTTCCGAGTTCATCTCCCCACAATATCCAGAAAATGCTTCCTTGACACTGTGTGCAATCTAATAAGATCAATTTTATTCAAAATTGAATGATAGCAGCTTCTAAAATACATGCTTCTGGTGATAAAAACTACTTAGGAATGTCTAGTTCAGTATAGAAATGTAATCTAGTCCAACCGTATTCTTTTTCAGGGATCTGGGAAATGAGTTCAGATTCCCGAGAATTTCCCAGTTGCATTTCTTTTTGCAGAATAATGGGCGAGAAACCCTCAACACATGTATGAAACTGTAGAGTCTCTAAATAATGAACCACTTTGAATCGTCTTTTATACAAAACAAAATTTCAATTTTCCTTTGATTTAGAAAAGAAATTAAAGATTATTCCTCTCACATAAATTTTCTATAATTAATCCTTTATGTAAGTACTTCACGTACAACTAACTTACTAAAAGATTTCAAACAATCCAATAACTGTATTTTGTCAGATGTGAACGATAAACATTTTTTGGTCCAACTCAGAAGTTTTGCGGGGAAATGTGTTCTCTCAAGACAGTACAGAGCCTTAAAAAGACGATGCGGAATGTAGCCTCTTTTTTCAGAAGCAAGGAAAAGAAACCCCTCGATTTTTTTTGGACTGGGAGGGAGGAAGGATATTGTTATACAAAAAATTGCAGCAAAGCTGTTGACCAGGGCTGTCTTAAGAGCATAAGTGATTTTTCTGAGGCCCTACCAGCCGAATTCTTGAAAATTTGAACCGGTTCCCATTTTTGTGAGGCCTGGATGGGGCCCATGCGTTAAGATGGCCTGGCCTGAACCATTCTCATTTTTTTTTTCACACTATAGATTCACTATGGGGGGAAGGCCCCATTTCAGGATGGTGGGGGGAGGGTGCCATGTGCTTTATCAGCGCCAACAGGTATAGGCGTAAACTTATTGAAAATGTTGGGGGCTCAGGCTCAAATAATGGAACCTCGTTTATACGACACGTCGTATAAATGCAAAAACCATATAACTGGAACTTTTTTGAAAATTACCCCAGGGCCGTCATTTCAACTTTTTCCGGGGGGGGGGGGGGCGGGGCGGGACAAAGACTCCATCATTTTTAGTGTATTTTCAAAAGCTGCTGACCCCCCCCCCCCCCAAATGACGGGCCTGGAAATTCAATCGGGGCAAGAAAGCATTTTGGCATCCACATGTAATGTAGAAGCAGTTTGAAAAGGGGCATTCAGTGCCCTCTTTCATCCAGCACCCAGGGCACAAGACCTGCCTGCTCCTCCCTAGTTGGGGGCCTGCCAACACCCTCTAATAAATCCCTCCAAAGAAGATACCCCCCACCTTCTTTAAGGGATGTCAGCTGAACTCTGCCGTTTTTCTAACACCAGTTATCTGAAATGAGTGTTGCTTTGCTTCGCTGGATGCCTACTTACCCTTCCACCTCTACTTGTGACAATACTATTTGGGAAGGCAGTAAATAACACTGTAATAAGGTGGTTAGGTAATCATACATTTTTTCACTTCAATGGCAGTTTGTGTGAAAAAAACACAAACAAATAAAAATAAACAATATGGTTTATTAATTATATATTATTTACGATGGAAATGACACATGGCCCTTCCACGCGTTTACGAAACGTGAATTAAAAAAAAAAATTCTCTCTCCCTCGTTTCTATACTTCAAAATTTGCCACACCCCTGTAAATACACTACTGTTCTACAGTGGAGGCAAATAGAAGGTATAAAAAAATCCCTTTCCATCGGTTTTGCCAGTTTCTTTTAGTTGTTTAAAATCATGTCAGAAAGACATTCTCAAGGGATCAATGGAACTTAATAACTCATTTAAAAAAGCACACATCATAATTCATGAAACATGAGCAGTTACATTCTAACTGCACTATTATGAGTTCTAACTCCACCACTCAGTAGCAAAGAATGAAACACTAAGAAACCATTCAGAAAATAACCAGAAACCAATTTAGTAATATTACATAGAAATTTTATTTGGCAATACCTAAACCCATCAACATACCTAAGCATAAATCTTGCCAGCTATTTTTATATTGTACAGTGAAATCACTGTTCTACAGACACTGGTAGTATAAAAAATTGTCCTTAAAGGGGGTGGGACAGTTAAAAAATTTTACCTTGTAATTTATGAAATATAGTTAATTTATTAAATATGTTTTGTTTATAAAACCAAAAGTTTTGTTTCCTGCTGATGTTAGAAAAATTACAGAAACGAAATAAGGAAATATTGCATTTAATCGCTTAAACTAAATTTTTTTTTTATCAACATCTCTGAAAGGAAAAAAAATCTAATGTAATTGTTTTTTATGTGGTTTATATGAACAATGGTAGAATGTTACAAAAATTAACAGCGGTCCAAACAGGCTTTTTTGAATCTGGTTTTTGAAGGTTGAATTAATGTGGCAGTTATGCATAGGATGATTATTTAAACCACAACATTTCTTTTTGTGTAGACATGGACTCACTACAAGAGTGCTGTGAAAAAAAAAAGTGAAATTCACTTCATCCCATGTCACATTTTCTCACAAGCGAAGAGCTTCTTTACATTGCGATCTCATTAAATTTCACTTTTGGGACACGGTGCCTATTACCTCTGGCATACAGAAATGTTTCACGCATTTCCAATTGGGTTTTGTGGTCTTCCAGTTAGTGCCGTCTTAATGCATAGGCCCCCCCACCAGGTTTGAGACTGCCCTGCATTTTCAGAAACTTATATATCCCTTACTGTTCCTTCCCATCAAGAGGAAACAGCCTCAGCTTCATTGAACAGGACGCCACAACGGAAAAAAAAGAGGATGCGATGGAAGAGCTCCCTACAGGCACAGGAGGAAACTGCAATAACCTTCAAAGAAGTACCCACTTCTATAAACAATCTTTCATCACAGTTATGTAACATGTTTAAAGATTTTATTGAAGTATATAAGAAAAATTAAAATTGTGATTTTCTTCCTTTTTATTGATTGAATTTGTATTGCTGTATTTCATTTAGATAGGTCACTTTTTAAAATGCAGTTTAATCTCCCACCATTTAAAAATTCATGAAATGTATGCATCGGCTAACAGAGATCAGGAAATAATAACAGATCGGAAAGTTAAAATGATCAAACATAGGGAAGGATCAAGATCACTAAAAATATTTTAATAAAAACTATTTCCGATATCTTTTTAAAACCAAAATCAATGAATTCCTCACACCTTGATTAAGTAATGAGTCAACTCTCAGTCACATTGTTTCATTGTGCATTTATTATTTTCTTTTCTTGCAAAATTTGAGGTATGGCAAGAATTTAACTGCCAGGACAATACATTGCAGCATAAAACATTCGAAACACAAGACATTTTATAAGCAATACTATATTCAAAAACTGAAAACATCACAATCAAAAATTCACAAAGATAAAACTTGGAAGACAAACGCAACATTTGTGCATGCCCCTCTGATCAATAACGCTTCCCTCCCTATTTTTGACTGCATTCACACATATAGGTTGGAAAAACACACCCGCAGTCAGTGTTTACCGCTCAAAAAAAAAAAACCACACAGTTAACTGGCAATAGTCATCATTACCGCTGAGCATCCATTGCCTCGATGTTGAGAGTCAGAAGTTCTGTCTGAAATAATAAAAAAACTATGTAATGATAGTTAAAAAGACTGCATAGAAGCATGTGAATTCCAAAAACCTGACATTTTGTCAGACAGAAATCGTTACAAATATCCTGAAATTTAGTAATGGAAAAAAATTTCTTTACATAAAGGTTGAGAACAGTGTTTAGACAATATACGTGTATAGTACTACAAGAACAAATTCTGTTTGATAGTTTGTATAAATATATCACACTTTTTCTTATTTTATGTCATTGCATATTGACAGTTTTCATGGAACGTATCATAAATGACTACTAAACCAGACATGCACCTCAGCCATATTGCTCTGCGGAACTTCTACCAAATTGATACATGTTTGAATGTGCGTGTCCGTGTTGTGAACCTAATGTGAAGCTTGTTTCTGTCTAATGTTTATTATAGTGATGCCATGTGGCACCCATGGGCATAAACTCATTGAAAATTTGGAGGGGGGGTTCAGGCTCAAATAATGGTGTCGTATAAATGCAAAAACCATTTAACTGACGCTTTTAAAAAATTAACCCCCCCCCTCCCCTTTCCACAGACGTTTCCCAAAATTGAAAATCATAAAGGATGATTATTGGCAAGAAGTTGAAATACTATATTTCTCACCAATTGTGCGTTGACAGAGTGAAACTGCTTCCCGTTGACGTAGGAAGGCTCTGGATACTTCTTGTCAAACTTTGATGGTGCCACAACAGGAATGCGTATACAGTCTATGGCACAGATAACTCCCAGGAATTTGAACTTCTCCCAAAAATTCTCTTGCAGGTCAACATATTGGGACATCTCAGGAAAGGACACATACTTATGTAGCATCAACGTATTGATGGCCTCAGTAACTGTATGGATAGAGTTACTCACAGACTGTTCGTACATCCCCAAACAGACGTCTTGGCTCAGGCTTCTTTGGTAGGCACCAGTGGCATGCACATAGAACCTGCGCAAAAGTTAAATCAAACATGAGGTAGTCGTTCAAGATATATTGTGAAACTATTATATTTGAATAAACTAATGTTATGGTAAAGTGCTACGAGAAACTTCTGTTAGAAACAAATGCTAACGAGCTTACGTAAAATGTAACCACCCCCCCCCCCAAAAAAAAAAAACATGAAAAACAATGACATATAGTGTGGCTATCGTTCTATCCATTTTTTTTGCCTCCCATCTCCAAAAGAAATAAGCGGCTTTATTGTGCCTTCAATACCTTCTTGCAACACCCAACATTCACTTCTCTTAAATCTTTGTTTATACAGTGTCCTCCTGGTTGTTGTAATGGAATGGTTGCTATTAAACGAGGTCATTATAACGAGCATAGACTGTATACCGTATCTCTCACTCATCCCCCAGTGCAAAAGTACAAGGGGAAAACATGCATAAGTGAGAGCAGATGGGTCTCAGGCACTAGACCCGAGGGGGAGGGGTGCAAATTTCATTCTGATACCTCTCCTTCAAAATGTTACAAAGGGGGGTCAAAATACTCGCTTGCCCCGGGTGACCAAGCATCTAGTTGTGGCCCTCAGTGAGAGAGGCATACAAGCGAATAGCATTATTATCCATGCAGTGTGCAATCGCTTCAGTACTCACAAAAATAGGTAAACCATTAAGTGAATATTTCATTGGAACAACTGTGATGGACAAAGGGTGACCTAAACAAAATACTGTAAACTTGTTTAGGGTACTTATTAATTTTACACACACACACACACACACACACACACATATATACACAGGCAAGGCTTGACAAATGGAAAAAATATTTAGGCGCCAGCCCAATTTCTTAGCTGCCCTGCAAAATTTGGGAATCACATGACTGGGGTTGTCTCAAGAACGCAATGGGCCCATGTGTGCCCCCATTCTGCAGGACCCCTACGCTTGGATCTTTGCTGGTCCTTTCCAGAAAAGGTTAATTTAGAGTGTAAAACAACGAAAAATGATAGAAATCGTCCCCGGGCCCCTTCAGCCCCACTCTTGTGGGTACACAGGAATGGGCCTCAGGCAAAGTTATATTCTAGGAACCCCCTAATTAACTGAAAGGGCCTACAGCTTATAAATTTTATGCTTTCCTCGCGAGAATCATAGCACCAACTCTCACTCTTACGAGACCACTTATGCACATCGGGTCGTGCCCGGAAGGGGCCCCACGTGTTAAGACGGCACTGCGCAGAACTACATATTTTGTGCATGAGTTTTTCAAAATACTTTTATTTTGAAAGCCTAGTGTTTTTTAATGAAAATCAAAATTACCTGAAAACATCGTGAACATAAAAAATGTATAGGCCTAAATAGGCTTACGTTAAGTACTTGATTAGTTTTCCATTATTAATAAAAAAACATTCATTCAAAATGAAACACCACTACAACGAATAATTTCTGATTATAATTATTTTAATTTAAACATTAATTATTACTTACCTTTCTCTCAACTGTCAGCGGTGTCTCGAGTTCCGACCTATGGGCCAACATCGGCGCAATTCCTCGAACACTTTCCTCGTAGCATTTTTCTTCAACCTAAAAAGGTTCACGAATTCTTTATCCGACAGCTCTAAGGCATCCATGACGTATCTATTTCAAACCGGAGCACATGCAGGCATTTGAGAATCATAATAATCATTTAACAACACGTAAGTCGACGCCATCACCATTGTTAAGCCTACTGAAATAATTGTCCTTCCGCTGAACGAGAGGTTCCCGGCTCTCGTTCATAATTGTCCCTCCCAGCGATCCGCATTTATCGTTCATGAAGAATATGGTCGCAAAAACTTCCCTTTTATCGCTCATAACGAGAAATCGCTGAGTGAACGACAGAATCGTTACCGGGGACAAGTAGATGGTCGGGCCCCAGGCATCACTTTATACATAAACACAACATTAAACATATAACATTCAATCTACAACAAGCACGTCAGGCATACTCACAGACTAACATTGCAACAGAAAAAAAAAACCAGTGAACTACCCCTTTTTTACCCGTAGTGCCCCATCTCTCGTTAAATTTTAACAGTACCCATTTGAATCTTTAAAATTCTTCATTGTAAAATAAACACAATTTTAATAACATAGAGATTGTGAGTGAATAAATACACTGCTGGCGACCGTAAATGCAACACCCTGAAGGAAGCATGCAAATAATATGAAATTTACAACATGCATTAGCGGAGGCGAGATATGCAAATGATTCGAATTTCAGCGCTGACGCACATCACGCGCGCCTGTGGCGCCACTTCAAAGCGCTATTTAAGGCTTGGAGATTTCGACGATTTGAAGTACGGCAATTGTGTTTTTCTTGTGGTTTTTAAAAAAAAACGATCAATTATGCCTCGTAGAAAACAGCGATCATCTTTTGATCAAGTATCCGAGTTCGACAGAGGAAGGATAGTGGCCTACCGAGATTGTGGATTATCTTTCAGGGAAATCGGTAGTCGTGTTGGACGAAACCAAACAACTGTAATGCGGATATGTGATCGTTGGATGCAGGAGGGTACGACAGACCGACGTGTTCGATCGCATCCACCTCAGTGCACCACTTCACGTGATGACAGGCGTATTGTGCGTATGGCAGTGACGGATCGCTCAGCCACATCACGAACCATAGCACAGCACATTCAGTCTGTACCGCATCATCCAGTGTTTGCGCATACCATTCGACGCCGTTTACAGCAGAGTGGTCTGTCCGCAAGACGTCCATTGCTTCATCTACCCTTGACGCAGAACCACAGACGTCTCCGCCGCCAATGGTGCAATGAAAGAAGGATGTGGACGGCACAATGGAATGAAACTGTCTTTACTGACGAGTCACGCTTCTGTCTGCAACACCACGATGGTCGGATTTGAGTCTGGAGACACCGTGGAGAGAGGATGCTGAACAGCTGTGTTATGCATCGCCACACTGGTCCTGCACCGGGTATTATGGTATGGGGCGATATTGGATATCACTCTCGCACTCCTCTAGTACGCATTGCCGGTACTTTAAAAAGCCAGCACTACATCTCCGAGGTGTTGGAGCCAGTTGTCCTTCCTTACCTTCAGGGCTTGCCCACAGCCATATTTCAACAGGATAATGTGCGACCACACGTGGCACGCATTGTCCAAAGGTTCTTCGTCAATCGCCAGATTGAATTGCTTCCCTGGCCAGCTCGCTCTCCGGATCTTTTGCTGATAGAAAACATGTGGTCCATGGTTGCTCAACGATTGACCCAGATTACATCCCCAGCTGCCACACCAGATCAACTTTGGCAACGCGTGGAAGCTGCTTGGTCTGCTGTACCCCAAGAACACATCCAAAGTCTCTTTGAATCAATGCCGAGGCGTGTGGCAGCGGTGATTTCCAACAATGGCGGCTAATCTGGCTACTGATTTTGGCAGGAACCACACTTCACAGAAGTCTATAAATTTAATCATTTGATGCTTGGTCAACATGTTATCTACAAAATAAATATTGTTGCGATATCTCTTGTCTTTCTTGGTGTTGCAATTTGGGTGGCCAGCAGTGTACTTTTGTACAAATATGTAATTCAATGTGCAGTGAAACATAAGAATGAAATTACAGTACTTTCTAGCAAATAAGTTGCATCTGGAAAAATATCTGGGGAAAATAAAAAATTATGGAAACACAGACTTTTCACACGCTGCAGCTTTGCATGAGTCATTTTCATTCAAGAACTGATTGATAAAACACTAAAATTTAGTAAAATTTAAAATTTTGTATGCATAACTTTCTACATAAGTTTCCTTAAAACTTTTTATAATAATATTGATTAAACATAGGGCATTCAAGGGCATAGCGGGACGGGGGGCTTGAAGGTATGGTCCCACCCCCCGAAATGTGAGAAAATGGCTGAAAAAAGGGAAAAAGATGGCCAAATCTATTGTTCTATCAGTTTGGTCCCCCCTCCCCCCGAACAAAATTTCTGGCTACGCCCCTGAAGGCATTATTTATTTAAACAGCAATAAATACAACATCAAAATTTGTATGTAATTTAAATTAATAAGAATTTATTGAAATCCATCGTATAAATTAAAAAATATTATTGAACAGTTTTGAATTACCTATAAGAGCTGAAGTTAAAGCTGACTGAATGAGATAGCTCGTGATACATGACAAGAAATTTTTTGACGAGTCAAAATTTATTATAAAAATATTTTTATACAACACCCTAACATTTTAATAACACAGTCATGATCACATTTTAATAACACAGTCATGATCACATTTTCTCTCCCCCTCTCCCTCAGTGAAACCACAAACCACACGCTTCATACATAGATACATTGGAAGCAATATGTGTTTTGAATTTCTTTCCCTTGCCAGGAACTTTATGATGCATTATTCTTTGTATAGAGATATGTACAACATTGCACAACACGATCACACATTTCTGTTATCATCTGAGACAGACAGCTGAAAAGTCATGTTTTTCAAAACGTGCCTCTGAACCAATGAGGAGCCCCTTGTTGGATATTATGCAATAGTGTTCAACCAATGAGAGGAGTTTCCATCGACTTAGAGAAAAACACACAATGCTTTTTCATCAGAGAGTGATCGTTTTACATGGGTAAAGTCACGTTTCGAACTCACTCTCTCGGCATGGGGGAAGGGTAAAGATGACCCAACAAATACGTCAAGCACAGATGGAGCTGAAAATGGGTGAGTGATCAAGTTTTTTTTGTTTTGCTGTGAGAGTGGCCAAATGTTGTTATTGCCTTGTACTAAGTTTGTGTAAGGTACCATGATTAGAGATAACCAGGGTTGGTAAAGAAAAACGTTTTTTTTTAAAAAACCAAAAACTGGGTTTTTTTGGTTTAAACCAGTTTTTTGTTTTAAATAACATTAACATTAAAAGCAATAAAATTTCTGAAAAATCATTCAAACTTCCAACAATTAATTAAAATAAAATGTTTATTAATGTAATCAACACTATCCCCATATTAATTAATAAATAAATATTTCTTACATATTAACAAAAACCAACTTCTGCAATTTAATTAATTTTTGCTTAACTCAATGGATTACTTTGTGTGTTTGAAAATTCTTTTAATGTTATTATTAATCATATAATAAAAAGATGTTTTCTCCAGTTACTTCCTTCCAGTATGCTTAATTAGGAAGCTATTTTACAAAAAGTAATAAAAATTAGGAGAATATAATGTATTTAATGAAGCATAAATAATGCAGATTAATTAGCGATGATTTATGATATACAGAGTGATTATAACTAAGGTTCTGATTTCAAAACACTATAAAAAAGAACGATTGTCAGAATGACTTGAAAATTGACATGAATATTCATGAAGAAATTGAATTTTATTAAGTAAAGAGGAAAAAATACTTAAAAATTTAAAATTAATGACATCCAACATGTGGGAAATTTGATCACAGAATGGAAACAATAGGCAGTCATGGCAAAATGATAACTTAATTATAGCATTACACAATTACATAATTCACGAAAACCACAAAAAAAGTGAAGTAATCAAACAAATAACTATAACTTACTCAAGAAATGTTAAATATGTTGTCCACCATGTTATGCCTATGAGGTGAAAGCACAAAAATTCTTGTTCAACAACAGATCAGAGTATGCCATGGTCATGATGTAGTTGCACTTGCAATTCATCTTTATTAAACCAAACGCGCCCCCATGTTAATATTCCTGAGGAACTTCTAACATATAGGGGGATACGCTGAAGCTTGCAATTCACCAAAGTTTGCAATCCGACTACTCTTCATAACATTTTGAGGTATCCCCCACAGCCTGAAGTTGCAAGGGTTAAGGTCAAGTGAACTGACGGCCAGCCAGGTGTCATGCCATCCTGTTATTGTCAAAATGGCTGTTCAGCAGCTGCTTTGCTGGTATTGCAATGTGCATCTTGATAGAAGTTGTTCTATCCACACACTGATGCTGTGGATGTGGCGAAGTGATGTGGTTGCACAAAATAGATTATATTGGCCAAGTACAGCATCATCTACTTGCACTTCTTTTTTTTTTTTGCGAAAGAAATTTTCATTGCTTCAGGAGTATCCATGCAAATTTTCGTCATTCTGACCAGTACTTATTGTATAGTTTTGGAATCAAAACTTGAATTATAATCACCCTATATATAGCTGATTATTTTTCATAAATCTGTTACTACTATACAGTAGAACCTTGATTAACTGGGCTTAACCATGAAAGTATAAAAAAAACTGTTGAATATTAAGGATGGGAGATATACAGTAGATGTGCTACTTCTTATGGGAAAGAAAATGAAAATGTATGTGAGGTAATGTAACTACTAGTACACTAGTCTTTGTCCTTTAAGGACAGCTGGTGTATTTATTGTATTATAGGACCACCTGCCCCTAGCATGATGGTGTCACTACTGTAGCTGCTTCTTTGTGAAGGGAAAAAGAAACCCTGTGAGATAATACACCACTACATTTAGATGTGTGATGCAATCCTTATTCATGAATTTGTTAAAGATAGAGCATCAGAATGTAGCCAAAGGTTAGAAAATGTTGTAAGAATGAGAAATTTTGGCTTTTATATATAACTTTAAATAACTAAGATACTTCATATGAAAAATATATATATATATTCTGGCCACTTTTATGAGACTTTTTGAAAAAAAAAAACACATACCATCTTATGCCATTTAAAGATATACCATAAAAATGTACCCCAAGAATATAAAATGTGGTAAAAATGAAAAAAGTTTGCTAATAATGAACCAATATTATATTTTTCAAGGAAAAAATTATATTTAGGCCACTTTTATTTGATCTTTTGAAAAAAAAACCCTCGGTTTAAACCATAGTTTCCCAACCTTTTTTGTCCCATCTCCCCCTTCTTCAGAATTTTTTTTGTCTCAGCGCCCCCCAACGCAATGTAACCCATAGGACCCTATGTTATACCCGCAGCTTCTACCGCCCCCCTGGAACATTCCATTGCCCCCCAGGGGGCGTTAACGCCCACCTTGGGAATCACTGATTTAAACCAAACAACCCTGGGGATAACCATGAATAAATTTAACTTGTAATGCTAAAAGAGAAAATGAAGTAATCTTGTTTATTTTCGCAATGTTCTTTCATAATTTCTGTATCATATATGTTCCCATGTACCATTACCGCAACATATAAGTGGTTCCAACCGGTTCAAACCTGTGATTTTATTGTGATACCCTAGTTATATTAGTATTTATTGGTATGTCTATGTTGATTTCGAATTTGTATATATATGCAGTAACGTACACAGGATTGCTTTTTACTTTAAAAAACAGTGTTATCTCAGCTTAGAAGAAGGGGGTTGACCCCCATCCCTGGAAGGCACAAAATACATAGAGATTTCCTTTAGAAGAGAAATTATTTCTTAATTTTCAAATCATAAAAATATTTTGAGAGACTTCTTTATATTTTTATTTTTACACACATTCTCTACAATATCAACAAATGAGAGTCTTCTAACATAGAGACATTTTAACATATGGTATTTCAGATTTCAAAAATAATTTGAAAATGAGTGTTTTTAGATTTACCTTGTAAAACTTGGTAATCACTAATTTTAAAAAAAATCACTACAGGAGAGACTTGAAACACTCATTAGACAAGTAATTATTTTTCTTGTTTTTGCCACTGATGCAAGTATAAGTTGTGCTTTTGTTCTCTTCAGTTTCAAGCATTTTTGAATGTTTGATCTTGCTTCTTTTACCAGAATCTATCCATTTTATATTTAAAATCATGTGTTTCTTTTTGAGCTCACTCTTGATCATTACCTCAGTTTGATTCAACATACTTTGAGATGACTTCTTTTGCTGGGTCATTAGAACATTTATTACAAATTTAATGGAGTGATTAAAAACTATAGACTTAAATGATTTTCAACTTGGCATGAACTAGTCATTCAAACTATAGAATTAAATTCCTTTTAATTTGAACTACAGAAATCAAAACTATAGAACAATGATTAAACTATTAGAAATTTAATGGAATGATTCTATTTTCACAAAGAATTCAATCCGAGTACATCTGTTTTCACTGTGTATTTTTCACTTATTTCATGACCCTTTTCTCATTTCGTCACTTTCCATGATCGTACACACTCTGAATTTACTGACGGCCTTTCTGTCGCAACTCCTGGTGGTAAGACAGATTAGTCATTGCTGTTTTTCCAATGCGATAATACATTCTTTTGTGAACTTTTCCATTCTGTTAAAGGATACATCAATGTTTCATCAAGTAAATCCAGTCAGGAAAAATTGGTGCAATTTAAAAAATAATTAATGTAAGGAACCCATAAATCAAAGGAGTCAACCTTCTTTCATAAAAAAAATAACTGGAAACAGCGATTGAAGGTTTTTTTTGTTTTTGTTTTCTGCGGGTGAGTGGCAATTCGTGCAATTTGACTCCATGGTACACTGGTGAAATAAATTAAGAGAATTTGCATATTTTATCGAATTTCATGAACTGAACTGAATGTAAAACCACTGCTTCTAGACAAAAATACAAATCTTGTACGTCAAATACGTAAGCGTACACCTGTGTGTAGGCGGAGCCAGTAGAGAAACAGGCTTTATAAGCGCTCGTAAGTTAATACGCATTTCGTTCGCTAGCACACCTCGGCGAATTTCTAGGTGTTATTTTGCAGCAATCTGTTAATTTCAAATTGTAACAGTAAAAATGAGTAACCACCAACGTTTAGATGATGGAATGAGGTGGCGAATTGTGGGGAGGCTAGAAGCAGGCCAATCTCAAGTCCAGATTTGTAGAGAGTTCAATTTAACGCCCAGCGTCGTGCGTAACATATGGAAACAGTTCCAGGATACCAGATCCGTCGAGAGAAAGCCTGGGCAAGGTCATTCAAGAGCCACGACGGCCAGAAAAGATCGCCATTTGTCGATTATAGCGAAGCGTAACATGAGTGCTACAGCTTCTCAGCTCTCTCGTGACTTGTATGCAGCCACAGGAACCCGTGTATCAAGGGTGACTGTTTCCAAAAGACTTCATGAGAGAGGGTTGTTTGCAAGAAGACCTGCTGTTTGCGTCCCGCTCACTTTTACGCACAGGAGAATCCGTTTATCAGGGTGCAGAGAGCATAGAGATTGGAGTATGGATCAATGGGCGACCGTTCTCTTCACTGATGAGTCCCGGTTCAGCCTAAGCACCGATTCTCGCCGTACGTTCATATGGAGAGAACCAGGGACCCGCTACCTACCCTCCAATGTCAGCGAAATCTACCATTATGGTAGAGGAGGTTTAATGGTCTGGGCAGGCATCATGTTGGATGGCCGCACACCTCTGAAAACAGCGTTGTTGAACGAGTGGGACCAATTGCCACAGGAAATGATAAACTGCCTTATTTCAAGTATGAAATCACCTTATGAGACCTTGTATATCTGTAAGAGGGCACCATACCCCCTATTAACCCATTTTTTGTTTATTCTGCAACCGCTGTTTGATACCTTCCAACTCCAACGAGTGTTACGCACGATCATGCGTGTGTATTACAATTATTGAATGGTTATTTGTTTTGTATTGTATCAATGTATGCACATATCAAATTTCATTAAAATCGGTACAGTAGTTCTAGAGATAATCGACCAAGTCTGCAGTGTCTCTTAATTTCTTACACCAGTGTATATGTTGTCAGAAGCCTAGGCTTCGAATCCTGGGGAGGGGGGCCTCAAGCTAATTCCATTTGTGGCCACAAGAAAAAAAATTAGGGGGAGGACAGATGATATCAAAAAGTCGGCTTCTATTGTGACGAAACTTCAAAGTTTCTTAAAGGAAAATTTTGTTTTGGCACAAAATGGCGCAGAACTGAAGAATTTCGGCATTTTTCTAGCAAAATGTAGCAAACGGCCAAAAATTGTAGCAGATTTTCCACCCCTGAATTACTGCAACAACACCCTAAATGTATCTTGCGATGCATCAATAGTTTTATATTACACTTTAAAAAATTTTTAAATTGTACTTATTAATAATACAAGTAACTCTACATCTGACATGAAAAAAATTTAATTTTTATCTAAAACAATACTCACAAGTTCTTGAAATTTTGTTTTTACATCATCTGCTATCCAACTAGCTGATCCAACATGAAATCGTACTTCAACTTTTGAGTTCACTGCCAGGTTCCGAATATGAAAAGAAAAAAAAATCATGCCGTTATTTCCCACAGGCTGTTTAATAAAAAGTTTGTTTCAAAGTGCTGAGACGATCTAACAATGCTTTTTATTTAGAAACTCACCAAAAATTTTTAATCTAAAAATACAACCAGCAACTAGATGAGGTGTGTATTAAAACTATGAAAAATTTACTGCATATTAAATTATATTTTCAATCATTATTCAAGCTATAGCTTTCAACAGCACATTTCCTGACTAACAAACTAGTTTTATTTATAGTTTATGATGATGAAAACAATTTATATCCAACACACCACACTGCAGAGGCTTGAAAATGTATCAATCTGAAGGTTATAAAGACCTGATTCAGTACTAATTGTCTTTCAAATAATTGTGGTCTTCACTGATTCGATTATACAAATGAATATTATGTCGCTTCTAACCTCTATACTCAAAGATGCCACTGACGCTCACTATAACACGTCAAATACACGGAATTTCAGAAAAGGACACATAAAAATTTGGTTTATGCGTCCTTTTCTAGTTCCAAGAAAAAAGTAGAGAGAAAAAACCTTCCCAACTCCCTCCCCCAACTTCTAAATGAAAAAGTTTTTTTACTACTTGGGAGTACAAATGAAGAATTTTACTGTAATTGTATTGATATATATGCGCGATTGATATATATATGCGAAGAATAAGATGACAGATATCTGGTTGCGTCCCTATATGAGGTGCCGTACACCAAATTTTCAAATTTCAGAGTTTTTATTCCCCTCCAGTTACATACCAGAAACTATGGTATGTTCACGGCTATCTGCCAGCATTCATACGTCTATATGGCGTAAATTTGCGTCGTTCTTACAGGATTACGAATGCGTATTTTTGGAAAAATCTTAATGGATTAGAACGCCCGTTCAAATTGTAAAAAAATTTTCAAGATTTTTGAGAAAAAAAAACCAAATCTGCAAAACCATACCTTGAATATCCACAGTTTTGTCATCTAGCTGCTTACCAAGTGAGAAAACGTTTTATAATGGGAACAATATAACTGGGATCGACAGTATATTTGTTTTAGATTTATTACCATGTGTTAAATTCTCAAAGTTAATGGGCTTTCTTGCAAGCTTTTTATACTAGCAGACAATGAAAGTAAAAAAACCTAGTTATAAGCTAGTAAATTAATCTTTTTTTTTCAAAGAACCTTTGGATGGAACGTGTTTTCAGAAATGAATTGTTTGATTTGCAGAGATACCTCCACCTCCTAACCAGAACTTGGCTCGCCAAGTCTCAACCAAGAAAAAATTCATACAGATGCCAGTGAATGATGGGGGACGGGAGGACCATATTTTTTTTCGAGAGAGATCCACTTTCACTCAAAAAGAACCCAGACTTTGCCAATAACCTGGGTCCCAGGAAAATTAGAGTACAGCGGCATCTCCGATCTATACTGAACAAAATTAAAATAATTTAATTTTACACAAATATGTGCAATATTAAAAAAATTAGTGTTAAAATAAACTTCAAACTACAAGAACTAAATTCTATAATACAACCACCCCCCCCCCACCCTACACATTTCATGCTCATTTACTGCAAAAGAGGTAAATTTTTTTTCAATCACAGGTGGTGGGTATAGTGAATGGGTGGAGAGAGGCAATGATCACCTTTCACCAAACACTTGTATCAACTTATGCCCCTGAATTTACAATATGGAATGTCATAATTTTACAAACTATAAAAAATTCAAATTTATTTTCCAGAAATTTTAACAATGGAATCCCCTCCAATAACCATCACATTTTCATAGCAGTCAGTTGGAAAGTATCACTGCCTTAATAAATTTCTATTGTATTTCAAACTCTGTTTAATTGCTGCTAACGGTACTTCTTTTTAGTAGATCCCTCCGACTTTGCTATAAGTTGATCTAATTATATTTCATCAACTGAGAAATGGCAAAGCTGGAACATGCATACACATATCAAAATACAATGAAGCCATACACTTATTCACATTCTGCCCTCCGGGTCCACTGCTTCTCATGTATTTTACCTGGAGCTGACCTGCAACAAGGCAAAAATACTTTATAGGTTCATTGCACATGAAGTTCGAAATTCATAAAAAAATTCTAATATGTAAGCCTGTAACAGCCCAAATAATAGGAAATACAGTGAAACCTCAATATAATGTTATTCTGTTGAACAAGGAAAAAGTATAGTTGTAGAGAAATTCAGATTACTGTTATATCACGAGGCAGCAGTTTAACATTTGAGTATAGATATTTGCAAACAGGAATTGAAAAAATATCGTTGTAGAAGGATTTATTGTCACATTGAGTATGTTTGTAGTGAGGTTTCACTGTATACTGAGCAAGAAAAAAACATACTCCCCTCCCCTCATATCACAAATTATCAGGAAGCGATTCAGCAGGCTACTATGCTCATCTATTTTAGATAGGATGTCTAAATGACACGCCACCCTTTTTCTTGCTACAATTTCTATTTATGCATAATTAGACTAATTTTAAACACATAGTTTGAAATTAGTTTTGATTTGAATGGCTATGCTTCAACTGGATTTGAACCACTTGTTTTTGACACTGGATTCTATACAATGTGATAGAAAAGTTCCAGAACTGAGGTTGTAAAATGTTCTTCACTGAGTTTTCATTTTACTGTAATAGATTTATTTAAAAGTTATCTTCTTGGTCTTGATCAGGGTTGGGTTTTTGACGTGACAAGTGTCAAAAACTGGTTTAAACTGTCAAAAACTTTCGAAAACCGTCAAACACCTAAATGAATGCTTTTTGATAATGTTTGAACACAGTAGGTATATAACATGACGAAAAACTTACATTTTATATATTACAATGTTTTATTTTTAAACATTAATTTATTACAATAATTAAAACAAAATATTAATTACAATTTGCAATTTTTCAACATAAAAGTCTACAAAATATGAAATATAGTTTTGTGGTTAATTTTATCTAAGCTACCGATTACCTGTGTTCAATTTGCTACATGAATAGAGCTGCTTATTGAAAATATGTTTGATAGGGACATCACAGAGTTAGGTTTTCGACTTGAGAAACTATAAATCAGTATTAAAACAGTAAAAACTTATTGTCAATGTTGTAAAATACACTGCTCAAAACAATTAGGGGAGCACATGGTTTTAACAAAATTACGCAAAGATGTATACCGATAAGTAACATAAAATGAATCATCCATAATTTAAAGCCTAGCAGGAAACGGAAGAAGAAAACTTCATATGCAAATCAAAGTTCATGACGTCAAAAACCAGAAAAAGGAGATAAGGGCAGAAATCGGGATGTTGCAGAAACGTCTGTTTCACTGTTTTAACATCTGCCGTAACTGTGAAATTCGATTGCGCAGTATTTTTTTTTTGAGACAAGGTGACTTGAGGATGTCTCAACAACGTGATTTACCGGAATCCATGGCCTGGCGTGTTATAGGCAGACTGGAATCTGGGCAAACACAATGTAGTGTTGTGGACGCTGTTGGAGTCGCGAGAAGTGTTGTTGCAAGGCTGTGGAATCGATTCCAAGAAACAGGAAATGTTAGACCTCGATCAGGGCAAGGTCGGCCACGTGCCACTACAGCAACTGATGACCGGTATATATGGTTAACAGCCCGTTGAAACAGAACAGAGAATGCTATGCAGCTGCAAAGACGGTTGCTCTTGGCAACAGGACGAAGGGTGTCCAGCCAAACAGTACATAATCGGCTTCATGAGGAAGGGCTCTATGCACGCAGACCAGGCCAATGGGCTGCATTCCGTTGACTCCGCGCCACCGTGCGGCCCGAAGATGGGCTGTTGAACATCGAGATTGGGAGCAACATGATTGGAGCCAAGTGCTGTTTACAGACGAGTCCCGATTCAGTCTGGAATGTGACACCTGACGTGTTCTGGTATGGCGTTACAGGGGCACTCGAAATAACCCTGCATTCATTCGTGAAAGGTCACAATACAGACGAGCTGGTTGGATGGTTGGTATGGGGTGGAATCAGCATAGACGGACGTACGGACCTGCATATCATTCGGAATGGCACTTTGAAGGCCCGAAGGTATGCAGATGAGATACTGCGACTTCATGTCATCCCTTACGCTGGAGCCATTGGAGATTCCTTTGTTTTCCAGGATGATAATGCCTGACCGCATAGAGCTCGTCTGGTGGAGAACATGCTTGAAGCTGAAACAATACAGCGTATGGAATGGCCAGCGTGCTCTCCTGACCTGAATCCAATCGAGCATGTTTGGGACATGCTCGGACGTCGCATTGCTGTGCGACCAAGGCCGCCTGTTACTGTCCGAGACTTGCAGATTGCACTTCTTGAGGAGTGGAACAGTATTCCTCAAAGTCTGATCGATAACCTCATCGCATCCATGGCAAACAGGTGTGCAGCAGTCTTAGCTGTTCGAGGAGACGACACGCCCTATTAAAACTCATGCATCATGTCTACACAGTACTTTCTTTTATCATTTACATGTAACCAAATTGTTGCCCTAAATCATCTTTTCATGTTTTTTCCATATTTTCAAAGAATTAAGGCTTAATTCCAAATTTTTTTACGTGTTTTTTCTGTATTGCGCATTGATATGCATGTACTATCCATTGTATGCCAATACGTGGCTGTCTCGCACGGTTTTCTTCACTTTTTTGCTTGCTCCCCTAATTGTTTTGAGCAGTGTAGTTTTTTAACCTGATAGATATGCTAAATAAAAAACCATTACTTTTAATGTAGATTAAAGGGTTTTATATTCGGAATTATAATTACTGAGAATCTACACTGCTGGACACCGTAAATGCAACACTCTGAAGGAAGCATGCAAATAATATGAAATTTACAACATGCATTAGCGGAGGTGAGATATGCAAATAATTAGAATGTCAGCGCAGACGCACATCACGCGCGCCTGTGGCGCCACTTCAAAGCGCTATGTAAGGCTTGGAGATTTCGACGATTTGAAGTACGGCAATTGTGTTTTTCTTGTGGTTTTTTCAAAAAAACGATCAATTATGCCTCATAGAAAACAGCGATCATCTTTTGATCAAGTATCCAAGTTCGACAGAGGAAGGATAGTGGCCTACCGAGATTGTGGATTATCTTTCAGGGAAATCGGTAGTCGTGTTGGACGAAACCAAACAACTGTAATGCGGATATGTGATCGTTGGATGCAGGAGGGTACGACGGACCGACGTGTTCGATCGCATCCACCTCAGTGCACCACTTCACGTGATGAGAGGCGTATTGTGCGTATGGAAGTGACGGATCGCTCAGCCACATCACGAACCATAGCACAGCACATTCAGTCTGTGCCGCATCATCCAGTGTCTGCGCGTACCATTCGACGCCGTTTACAGCAGAGTGGTCTGTCCGCAAGACGTCCATTGCTTCGTCTACCCTTGACGCAGAACCACAGACGTCTCCGCCGCCAATGGTGCGATGAAAGAAGGATGTGGACGGCACAATGGAATGAAATTGTCTTTACTGACGAGTCACGCTTCTGTCTGCAACACCACGATGGTCGGATTCGAGTCTGGAGACACAGTGGAGAGAGGATGCTGAACAGCTGCGTTATGCACCGCCACACTGGTCCTGCACCGGTTATTATGGTATGGGGCGGTATTGGATATCACCCTCGCACTCCTCTAATACGCATTGCCGGTACTTTAAAAAGCCAGCACTACATCTCCGAGGTGTTGGAGCCAGTTGTCCTTCCTTACCTTCAGGGCTTGCCCACAGCCATATTTCAACAGGATAATGCGCGACCACACGTGGCACGCATTGTCCAAAGGTTCTTCGTCAATCGCCAGATTAAATTGCTTCCCTGGCCAGCTCGCTCTCCGGATCTTTCGCCGATAGAAAACATATGGTCCATGGTTGCTCAACGATTGACCCAGATTACATCCCCAGCTGCCACACCAGATCAACTTTGGCAACGCGTGGAAGCTGCTTGGTCTGCTGTACCCGAAGAACACATCCAAAGTCTCTTTGAATCAATGCCAAGGCGTGTGGCAGCGGTGATCTCCAACAATGGCAGCTACTCTGGCTACTGATTTTGGCAGGAACCACACTTCACAGAAGTCTATAAATTTAATCATTTGATGCTTGGTCAACATGTTATCTACAAAATAAATATTGTTGCGATATCTCTTGTCTTTCTTGGTGTTGCAATTTGGGTGGCCAGCAGTGTATTTTGATATTTTAAATTTTCTGATCTGCCCAAAATTTTATTTCATATAAAAATTCTCTTTCAGCATCTGCTAATACACTAATTAAACTCATTTTTTTTTTCATCAATAAATTTCTTAGAGCTCAGGGTGTATAAATTCAGTTTTTAAGAGTATTTTCAACCAAAGCAGAGCCGACAAGACTTGATACCCAAAGCATTTGTTTTGCACATTTAAAATTAAATACAGCTTCAATTGGAAAATCATTGCATTATAAATGCTAGTAAATATACCATATCATAATGCAGAAGCAAGAATAACTAAGTTTGACTAAGGATAAGTAACAGGAGTTGCTTAAGCGTCATGTACAAGCTAGCATTGGCAAATTAAATGATATTTTAGTTCTACAATTTAGTATTTTGATCACTAGATATATTTCAATAAGAGTATCTCAGTGATTTATCTAGAACAGAAATCAACATTACATATATGTAATGAACTTTTTTAAACACTTATCTCTTGTAAAAAGAGTACACCAGGTGGTTTATATCAAAGCACATATACACTGAAGAGCCAAAAAAACTGGTTCACCTGCCTAATATCGCGTAGGGCCCCCACGAGCACGCAGAAGTGCCGCAACACGACGTGGCATGGACTCGACTAATGTCTGAAGTAGTGCTGGAGGTAATTGACACCATGAATCCTGCAGGGCTATCCATAAATCCGTAGGAGTAAGAGGGGGTGGAGATCTCTTCTGAACAGCACGTTGCAAGGCATCCCAGATATGTTCACTAATGTTCATGTCTGGGGATTAAGGTGGCCAGCGGAAGTGTCTAAAGTCAGAAGAGTGTTCCTGGAGCCACTTTGTAGCAATTCTGGACGTGTGGGGTGTCGCATTGTCCTGCTGCAATTGTCCAAGTCCGTCGGAATGCACATTAGACATGAATGGGTGCAGGTGGTCAGACAGGATGCTTACGTACCTGTCACCTGTCAGAGTAGTATCTAGACGTATCAGGGGTCCCATATCACGCCAACTGCACACGCCTCATACCACATGTAGGGTCCATGGATTCATGAGGTTGTCTCCATACCCGTACACGTCCATCAGCTCGAAGCAATTGGAACCGAGACTCGTCAGACCAGGCAACGTGTTTCCAGTCCTCAACAGTCCAATGTCGGTGTTGTCTGGCCCAGGCGAGGCATAAAGTTTTGTGTCGTGCAATCATCAAGGGTACACGAGTGGGCATTCGGCTCCGAAAGCCCATATCGATGATGTTTCGTTGAATGGTTCGCACACTGACACTTATTGATGGCCCAGCATTGAAATATGCAGCAATTTGTGGAAGGGTTGCACGTCTGTCACACTTAATGATTCTCGTCAGTCGTCGTTGGTCGCGTTCTTGCATGATCTTTCTCCGGCCGCAACGATGTTGTAGATTTAATTTTTTACTGGATTCCCGATATTCATGGTTCACTCGTGAAATGGTCGTACGTGAAAACGAAACCTACATCACTACCTCTGAGATGCTATGTCCCATCTCTTGTGCTCCGACTATAACACCACGTTCAAACTGACTTAAATCTCAATAACCTACCATTGTAGCAGCAGTAACCGATCTAACAACTATGCCAGACACTTGTTGTATTATATAGGCGTTGCTGACCGCAGCGCCGTACTCTGATTGGTAATAAAATGTTTATTGATAAAATATTTATTAATGTAATTAACACTATTCCCATGCTAATTAATCAACAAACATTTATTACATTTTAACAAAAACCAACTTTTGCAATTTAATTATTTTTTGCTTACCTCAATGGATTACTGTGTGTTTGAAAATTCTTTTAATGTTATTATTAATCATATAATATATAAGGTTTTTCTCCAGTTACTTTCAGTATACTTAATTAGGAAGCTATTTTACAAAAAGTAATAAAAATTAGGAGAATATAATGTATTTAATGAAGCATAAATAATGCAGATTAATTAGCAATGATTTACGATATACAGGGTGATTATAACTAAGGTTCTGATTTCAAAACACTGTAAAAAAAGAACGATTGTCAAAATGACTTGAAAATTGACATGAATATTCCTGAAAAAATTAAATTTTATTTGATAAAAGGGAAAAAATACTTAAAAACGTAAAATTAATGACATCATCCAACATGTGGGAAATTTGCTCGCAGAATGAAAACGATAGCCAGTCATGGCAGAATGATACCTTAATTATAGCATTTCACGATTTCATAATTCATGGAAACATCATAAAAAACTAAGTAATTGAACAAATAACTACAACTTACTTAAGAAATGTTAAATATGTTGTTCACCGTGTTTTGGCTATGAGGTGAAAGCACAAAAATTCTTGTTCAACAACAGATCAGAGTATGCCATGATCATGATGTGGATGTGCTTGCAATTCATCTTTATTAAACCAAACGCGCCCCCATGTTAATATTCCTGAGGAACTTCTAACATATAGGGGATGCACTGAAGCTTACAATTCACAAAAGTTTGCAATTCGACCACTGTTCATAACATTTTGAGGTACCCCCCCCCCCCAGCCAGAATTTGCAAGGGTTAAATGTGCATATTGATAGAAGTTCTATCCACACACTGATGCTGTGGAAGTGCCGAAATGATGTGGTTGCACAAAATAGATTATACTGCTGGCCAAGTACATCATCATCTACTTGCACATTTTGCACTTTTTTCTTTTGCGAAAGAAACTTCCATTGCTTCAGGAGTATCCATGCAAATTTTCAAGTCATTCTGATCAGTACTTATTGTATAGTTTTGGAATCAAAACTTTAATTATAATCACCCTGTATATAGCTGATTATTTTTCATAAATCTGTTGCTACTATACAGTAGAACCTCGATTAACTCGGCTTAACAGTGTGTGTGTGAAAGTATAAAAAAAACAACTATTGAATATTAAGACTACTACTTCACTGCACACCCACTCCGGTCATATATCGCCATACAGCAATTTCCAACCAGTGGAGTTGGGTGGGAAATGAAGGCTCCATCCATCGGTGGTCGCCGTAGGTTCGGTAGGTAAAGAACTTGCTTCTGATGTTCTATGCCCGGATTCGAACCCATGGACATTGATGGTAACCTTCATAGTGGAAGATGAGCATCTTTACCACTGCGCCACTTGGGCGGAATATTAAGATTGGGAGATATACAGTAGGAGATGTGCTACTTCTTATGGGAAAGAAAATGAAAATGTATGTGAGGTAATGTAACTACTAGTACACTAGTCTTTGTCCTTTAAGGACAGCTGGTGTCTTTATTGTATTATAGGACCACCTGCCCCTAGCATGATGGTGTCACTACTGTAGCTGCTTCTTTGTGAAGGGAAAAAGAAACCCTGTGAGATAATACACCACTACATTTAGATGTGTGATGCAATCCTTATTCATGAATTTGTTAAAGATAGAGCATCAGAATGTAGCCAAAGGTTAGAAAATGTTGTAAGAATGAGAAATTTTGGCTTTTGTATATAACTTTAAATAACTAAGATACTTCATATGAAAAATATATATATATATTCTGGCCACTTTTATGAGACTTTTTGAAAAAAAAACACTTATAAAATCTTATGTCATTTAAAGATATACCATCAGAATGTACCCTAAGGATATAAAATGTGGTAAAAATGAAACATTTCAGCTGATAAGGAACCAATATGATATTTTTCAAGGGAAAAAATGATATTTAGGCAACTTTTATTTGATATTTTGAAAAAAACCAAAGTGGTTTTTTTAAAAAAACCTGGTCCCTCGATTGCCGGACGAGTGCTACGTCCGACAATCGAGGGACAGACTCCCGGTAGAGGCAGAGATGAGTTTTTTCCTTCCTTAAAAAATTAACATCTAAAATAATAAATATCTTCACAACATCCAGTCTTCTGTATATCTTGTATTAACAAGTGGAGAGCGACATTCATGTCAAATACATTATCTATACCACTTATTCATAAAACAGTAAAGAGAAATCACTTTACGTTTCTTGTTCCGAAATTTTACAACAATCTGCCATCTGACATTTTTCACTGCACTTTAATATTTGTATTAAAAAAACGTCTCAAACAATATTTGCTTTCTATAAATGATATTGAAAGCTATTTTTAATATGCAATATATTTTTTTTTTCCCCTATTGAGCTCTCGCAAAAAAGGAAAACACTACCCTATCACTCAAAAAATTTCTGAATGGCACCTTCCGTTGTTGCCATTATTTATTTCAATACTAATACTTATTATTTGCTTCATTTATAATTTATTTTACTTATATTAATAAAACAAATCACTAATTTTAATTTAAATCAATGTAACATTTTGTGTCTGCATGTGTGTATGTATGTCATATTCATTAGATGATTTCTCTCTGTCTTGCGTTTTTTCATTGTTTTGTTTGTTACTTATTTATTTCAGTTTATTATTAATATTTACTATTCGTGTTTAAAAATTAACTCAATAATAATCATGTCCACCAGTATGGATCGACAATGATCCCTTGGATGGATTTTCTTCGTTTCGCCAATGTAAGTTTTATGATGTGATGAATAAAATAGAATTGAAATTGAAATTTTTTGAGTATATTTTAATCATATCTGTTCATTTTTTAATCATGAAAGTTGCGTTCAAAGAATGTAATACATAAGTTAAAAAAAACGTCAAAAGTCATACATCTCTCCATTTTTTTCGAATGTGTGTCAGTGAAAGACCATTTTTGAGAAAATAAAGAAATTTGAAAAATTATTTCGTGAATTGTTAGATGAACAGAGTCATGTAAAAAACCCATTACTTTTATGAAAAATTCTTTTGCTGATTTTTTAAATGCATTAACACTTGCTGGGGTCAAAATTGCACCATGATGCCAGTTATGCCCAGAACTTTCATAACGCCAGTTAAGGGTTAAATTGTATTATTCATGTAATTTATTCTTTTTAATCTGGATTTTATGTATATACATTTATATTTCATTTCCATTGTAAATATGCCTTATATGAAATATTACAGCAGTACTGGAAATATATAGTATCTGTATTTATGTACATGTATGTTGTCTAGAAGGCAAAATCAATTTCAGGCCCCTCTGTGTGGAGGGAGTTTAGTTTTGGTACTTTTATTATGCAAGAGAAATTATTTGGCCCATTTTAAAAAAAAGGTGACCTCCATCTAAGAGATGACATTTAAGAGGGGATTTACTGTATAATTTGGTCACATAAATAGGCAATACAGTATTTTGAGAGAATTTTATAGATGTCCTCGTTTGGTCACCTTATTTAAAATTAATGTTTGTAGCACATTTTTTGAAACCTAGCAATTTAAACTGCAAATGTTACATAGCATTAGATTGGAGACATAGACTTACTAAGTGGAATGTATCCACTGGATTGACGTTGTTGAAATTCCACCTGCAGAAAAAGAAAAGCCAATATTATAATTATATAAATGTGAAAGCATGTATGTATGTATACGAAGGTTTTAACAACTGGCTGTTGCAATGATGAATTTTTGGAAAGAGAGAAAATTCAACTGCCTTGTGGGGAATCGAACCCACGTCCTTTCACTTTCTGGGTGAATGCCCCAGACCACTAAACTACAAAAGCAATGAATCTCTCAATCTTTCCTTGGAGCTCGTGCACACTGAAAGGGGCCGTACATGGATAGCTGGACTAAGGCCAAGCTCACAACTACTGACGCTGCCACCAGATGGCGACTTATGAAAGGACCTCTCTTTGCAAAGTTCAACACTGTTTCCAAAAATTCATCTTCGCAATAGCCAGTTGTTAAAACCTTAGCGGTGTATTAAACCTTAAACCGTATAGATAAGCGGAGAGTGGAGTTATCCTTTGCATGTATGTATGTATGTATGTTTGTCCTTTATACAAATCTACAATTTTAAGGCCGATTGGTGCCACATTTTGCATATATATGGGATTGAACAATAGGCTACTTTAAAAGTTCGTCAGAGTTGGGCAAATGCCTGAAATGAGCAAAAAGCAGTCTGGCAACAATGGTTCCTGGCTTTCAACAATCACTTTCGGAATGTTTACTTTGGCTAGCATCGTGCTCCAAAGAAAATGCATTTCAAGCATGTATATGCCTTTAAAATGGTTTGCCTCTTCTTTAATGCTGCCAGTATTATGTATAAGTCTATTTATTCCTTTATAATGGCTTGTCACTTTTTCAATCTTCCTAGTAATTGAAGGTAATTGAATTGAATTGGGACAACTGCCCTGGGCAGAAACCTCAGGGAACAGAACAAGAAATACTGTCATAAAGCAATCAAAATTTATAGTGAAGAGGGTAGCAAATTCATGCATGCTGGTTCCCTTTCTAAAGTTCTGGTTATGCCCTTCTGTGTGCAAGTGGTTGGTTGTCCCTGCTCTTATTGATAAAAAATGTATGAACTCATACTGCTCGCATCACCATGTGCACATTTCACCAACTCAGAGGTTATCGTCACAACTAGAACCTGGTTTAATTTAATGGAATAAAAAAAGTGGCCAAATATGCTCTTAAAATCATTAAAAATTTGTTAAAGACTTTGAAATGTGTACTAAAACTCAGAAAAATATGCAAAGAAAACTAAAAAACAAATCACCATGCAAAAAAACAAGTGTTTTTAAAATGCACATTTTCTATTTCTTTGTGCATATTCAAGGAAAGGAAAAAACATTCATGGAAAAGAAAAAACTTTCATGTAAATAACTTATACGTATGTAGGAATTACTCTAGATGCTCACTAATAAGAAAAAAAATGTTTGTTCTAAAGAGAAATGAAATATACATGCGCACCATTAACTATAAACAGAAATGTCTCATTTAAGATTTAAAGCTGTTTACCGTACACACTCTAAGTGATTAAGTAGTTTACCAAATTTTAAGTCTGAAACCTGGGGGGGGGGGGGGTCTGAGGCTATTTCAGCCCCGCAAAAAATTTTGTGAGGGGGCTGGCCCCCTCCCCCAATAATGAATGGATATAGCCTACAATGCAATGCACCTCTCCTCACTTCTGCATAAAGGCTTAAGTCCATATATACAAAATGACTGCCAATTTTTAACCCCCCCCCCCCCAATGTTTTCTTCATATTGGTGCCTCTGTATACAAAAGTGCTCTAAAATCTGTCCCAATGTAAGTATGTAAGTAATCAAGTAATGAATGCAAAGTACAATTGACTGGAGAGTGTCAAACTGAGGAATAACCAGGTCACATCGCCATATAGGCTCATTGTCCTCATGTAATGGGTACCTCTGACTGGGTACCAAATGAAGGTGAACTTTAGAATGAAAATTCACATTCCTCTGTGAGGGAATTGAACCACCAACCTGTCACAGTCTTGACATCATTAAGCTACAGAGGATAGACATTTTTTTCTCCAGAACATATGTTAATGCTAAACGAGACTGCACTGTAAACACCTCCTAACTTAGCAACAGTTCAAAACAACATTAGCTCTTAGATGGCGACGTACAACACAACAATGAGTTGCTGTTACTGAGTTAAGAGGCTATCTACAGTTTAGTCCCATTCAGCATTAACATATGTTCTAGGGAAGAAAAATGCCAGTTCTCCATAGATTAATGGTGGAGCACTCATCTGAACTGTGAGAGGTTGGTAGTTTGATTCCCCTCAGAAGATGAATTTTGTTTCTGAAATTCATATTTGCTTGGTCCAATCAATTGTACTTTGTATAATTAGAGGAGAGGATCATTGTTTTGAAGTAGTGAATGATCA
Organism: Pholcus phalangioides; assembly: GCF_987345545.1. NCBI lineage: Eukaryota > Metazoa > Arthropoda > Arachnida > Araneae > Pholcidae > Pholcus > Pholcus phalangioides. Next base: position 4,432,657 of record NW_028301615.1, on the reverse strand, counting down.
TTAAAGAATATAAGGCCACACCCAGTGGCACAGAAACATAATGCCTGAATTAATTTTTAAAAATAGACCAGACACTCTATTATACTGATCTACTTGATCATTTACCAGCCAATTCCATGTAAACAGCCCTTATTGTAAGCCTTATTTGACAATTAAAATTCAGTTAACTACTTAATCAATAAACAGATACGAATGGACCTTCAGTGTGCAAAAAGGACTATTGATAAACAAGGAAATACTGTTTAATTTTTCATTTCTATATGCAACACCCTTACATAAATACCAAGCAATTTTTTTGTTGTAGATGAATATGTTCTAGCTCCTCCTACAGAAAGATGCCTAAAGTAGGCTACAATCTATGGAGTCTACACGGTTGATATAGAAATATAGTATCCTATAACTATCCAAAATGTCAGATTTTGGACCACAGCATTTGTTATAACGACTATGCGTTATTGCGACCATCCCATTAGAATGACCAGAACAATAAGTCTCACTAAACACCAGGACTATCGCACCAGTCATTGACTGTTTTTCAAACTTTGATCACCATTTGCAATTAAATTTTTCAAAATTTGAAAATTTCACTTCTGTGATTTTTCTTAATTACTGGAAAGTAATCCTTATTCTTCCATATCATTTTAGGTCCTTCCGTTGATTTTTGAGAACTACTTCTATTCTACCTAGAACCACGGAGTGGTCATTTTGACTCGGGAACTCACCCAGAAAGTGAGAGAATGTGGGTTCGATTCCCCACAAATAGCAGTTGAATTTTCTCTTTTCTAAAATACATTTTTGCAGTTTGTATTTTATGAACTTGAGGGAGATAGTTCATATTCAAATTCACGCTTGCTTGTGCCACCACAAATCTTAGTTTATTGTGAGAATGTTGGATACAGAGCATATTCGTTTTCAAAATTGGGCAGTTGAATTTTCTCTCTTTCCTAAAATGTATCTTTGCATCAGCCACGTAGAAAAACCCTTGTATGCATTGAAATAATCTATTTTTTGTCTTATAAATACTTTGTGGAAAATATGGCACAAAGGTGCCGAATGCCCTTAGCCAAGGAAGTGAATCCCATTTTTCCGAAATCAATGAATAATACGCAACATAAATTAGTATATATATATATATATATATATATATATATATATATATATATATGTATATATACAATTTTTTCACAGTGTCCCTCAAAATCCCCACACAACAATGTTTCAAGACAGACAACCCTAGCTCTTATGACACTTGTTTTAATCCAAAATAAATCGACGTTTACAGCTGAATCATGAATTTTTGCAACAGCGGTCGAAAAGACCGCTCCAGTACTTTTAGGCTGTATGGAAATTCTGACATTTTTGTTTAACACAGATAATCACTGCAGGATCGTAATTTTCTATGCTTACACATATAAAGCCAGATTTTCCTAGGATCAGGTTTTTCTGTACTGCGTGAACTGAATAGGATCATTTCATGCCAGCAGAAACATGTATCTTTATCACGCTTTGTGTTTTCTTAGCATGGTACATAATCTGTTCTGTTGTCTGCACATCAACATATTTTTGCACAACAAGAGAGGAAAGCAGAAAGAAAGGGAAACAGAAAACACAACAAAAGGTTTTTGGCACTGTATGCAATGTAAATCGCTCAGCGTGACACACCGTCCACTCACCAATAGATAAAGTATTATGACTTCCCTGATTTATGTGCTACTAGCTGATACCCGGCGACGTTGCCCACCCCGTAAAAAATTTATATATGTATAGCTTATTAATTATTTCTTAATCAAAAAAATTTCTGCATCAAGTAAGAGAAAATTACTTTTACTTTTAAATATTTTAATTAAAATCTTCAGGCAATCGCTTGTGAATACACAATATTTTTTCTTTTTCCAACTGGTGTGTAGATGTACAAATTTTTGGGATTACCAACACGCGAACAGGTGACGAAAAGGTGTCCGTGTGAAAAACAGGGCTCAAGTAAGTTGATACCTGCCACTGCTAACGACTGCCCTTGCGCTTTGTTGATTGTCATGGCAAAAGCTAAACGAAACGGGAACTGTAATCGCTTGAAAGTGAATGACATTTCTTCGGTGATAATTGGGATACGTGGAATGAAGACTTCTTTTTCTTTGTCACATCCAGTTAGAATCGTTGCTTCAATGATGCAATTTCTTCACGCAGAGTCTGGTGCCATTGCAGAGTCTCAGTGTGTCCAAATTTCTTAAAAGCATTATAGGTGCTCCGACTTAGAGGGTCAAATTGTGTGGTGGCACACCCGGAATATCCAAAGGAGTTCAGAAATTCTGCAGGATGCAGAACTAAATGTTTGTGCCGTGTCTGTGACAGTGTCAACCGATTTGTAAGATGAGGAGTCTCCTGGAATAATTTTTAGGATTTTTTCGTTGATCTTGTTCACACTGTCATTTTTCGGTGCCAGAATCGCTCTCAGAAAGCCACTCATGGTTTTGGTCATTTTGTTGAATGTTTGGGAAGACTTTGTCTGCAAGTTCTTGAACTGAGTTTAACAACTGGCAAAATCCATTTGGGAACGTAATCGGTCCAGTGCTTGGGTCTACTGGTTGGTCAACTGATTTGAAAATGATAGCAGTGCTGAGTCATTTTGCAGTTGAACTCGCATGTTGGTGGATAATGATAATTTTTTTAACTTCGTGCCAGAGCGTTGATGATTTGAGGCAAGCATTGAGTTCATCAGTTGGCGTTGAACATTTTTATTCCCAGTTTTGTCAGCGTAGTTGCTGTTCTCTGTTGTTAGCGACGGCATACGTCCAGCTTCTGCAACGAATATTATTCAAACGCCTTTACACATTTTTTAAATTGAAACTATACCTATACAATGAGCGGCTGATACCCGGCGACGTTACCCGCCCCATAAAAAATGTATATATGTATAGCTTATTAATTATTTCTTAATCAAAAGAATTTTCTGCATCAAGTAAGAAAAAATTACTTTTATTTTTAAATATTTTAATTAAAAACTTCAGGCAATTGCTTGTGGATACACAATATTTTTTGTTTTTCCATCTGGTGTGTAGATGTACAAATTTTTGGGATTACCAACACGCGAACAGGCGATGAAAAGCTGTCCGTGAAAAATACAGGGCTCAAGTAGTATCCAAAGACTTCAGAAATTCTGCAGGATACAGAACTGTCTGCGCTGAGTCTGTGAAAGTGTCAACCGATTTGTAAGATGTGGTCTCCAGGAATAATTTTTAGGATTTTTTCGTTGATCTTGTTCACACTGTCATTTTTGGATGCCAGAATCGCTCTCTCACAAAGCCACTCATGGTTTCTGTGATTTTGTTGAATGTTTGGGAAGACTGTCTGAGTAAATTCTTGAACTGAGTTCAACAATTGGCAAAATCCATTTGGGAACGTAATCAATCCAGTGCTTGGGTCTACGGGAATTCTTCCATTGCCAAGTTTGATCAACTGATGTGAAAATGATAGCAGTGCTGAGTCATTTTGCAGTTTAACTCGCATGTTGGTGGATAATGATAACTTTTTAACTTCGTACCAGAGTGTCAACATTGTGCCAGAGTTTTTTAAATTGGAACTATACCTATACGATGGGCAGTTGATAAGATAAAGGCTGCATTATCACTTACAGAACACCCTGTATATAGTCTAGCTGAAATACCCGGCACTTCCCGTGTTTTCTTCAATTACTGGGAGGATTGGAAAAGTGATAAACCGTTATAAAGAAATAAACTGTTATAATAACAGAATTAAAGGTGTGACAAACCATTGTAAAGGCATATATACACGTCTGAAACGCATTGTTGGAAACCACGGTAACCAAAGTATTTGTTCCGAAAGTAATTGTTGACGCCCCAAAACCATTGTTGCCCGACAGTTTTTTTGCGCATTTCGGGCATTTGCCCAGCTCTGACGAACTTTTAAAGTAGCCTACGGTTCAATCCCGGACCTGTTTGGTATATACGCAAAATCTGGCGACCATCGGTCTAAAACTGTAGATTTGTATAAAGAGCATACATACATACTTTCACATTTATATATAAGATTATTCTTCTTATTTATGTGTTCTTCTACAGGAAGCAACATGCCTCTTGTTAGCGCTTAACGCCAGACATGATTGGCCGACTGCTTCTGGAGGAGTCAAATGCGTCATGCACTGCTCGTTCTTTAACTTCATATTTCTGTCATGTTTCCTTTCCCGTCTTTTGTGTCTCTCTCATGGCTCCCACTCAAAAAATGATAAAACATAAGAAAACGCAGGACTGAAAAGTAGGATGGGGGGGGGGTAACCCCCTTAGACAATATAATCATAGCATAATGGAAAAAAATCCCTAAAAAAAATTGTTTTTAATTTTTCAAATTATTAAAAAAAAAATTTAATTTTGAATTAATTTTTTTTTTTCAAAGCACTATTTCAGTTTCCTATAAGATTGACTCAAGCCAAAGCAAAGCAAAATGACAAATGGCTTAGTTACAAAACCAATTTTTGGTCAAAACAGTGCACTAGCAACAACAACAGATAATTCTTTGCTGTCTCTCCTCATATACAGTAAAACCTTGTTAAGTCGTCACTCCGGTTAAGTCGTCATTTTTCTACAGGCTATTCCACCTCTCATAGACAACAATGTTATTAAACCCTCGTTTATTCGTCGCGTAATTTCGGTTAACTCGTCACTATGAAAAAATTTGAGAAAGTGGAACAAACTATTTTTATGGCTCCCATTAAAAAAGAGCTTGTTAACAGCATTGCCATATGCTTAAAAGCAGGGCCGGACTTAGGGGGGTGCGAAAGGTGCGGTCGTATCGGGACGCAAAATTTCAAGGGCCGCAATTCTTCCTAAAGAAAACCTTTTCTTTCTCAGCAGTTGTTTTGGAAATTTTTGATTAAAACTTAATTTTTTTTCCCCATCGAACTATTATTGATTGTGAAAGGAGGCTTTCAGTTAGAAGCCCCCCTATAATATCATTTTTTGTATTATTAGGTATATATACTAGCTTATTTCGAACAGGAAAAGAGCGTATGCAGGTGGTCACATTTTTTACCCTTAAAAAAATCGTTCTAGCTTTTCTTTCTGCCATTAAAGATAGCGTTTCTCAACCTATAGTCCGTGGACCAAAAGTGGTCCGCAAGTAGACTTCATAATTTAATTCTGACTGAATGAAAAATTATTCAACCATTGTGGTTGATAGGCCTAATAACGATATGGAGTTATCTAAAAATTATGCCTTCATGCGTTACACGTAATAACGTATAAACATCTAATAAAATATCGTGTAGTAATAATGATGTATGTAGGTTCACCATAGATCTATGAAAATGCAATTTTAAATTCGGGATGTTTCTAAAATTTACCAAAAAATTCAATTGCTGAAAAATAAACGGCTGCTAAAAATCACAGTTAAAAAATGTACACAAAAAAATTATTCAAATGAACGAATCACTTTATTTCATTGAGAAAAAAATATGGTAACTAGAATCTCTTAAATGGAGTAAAATACGGAAGATCGGGAATTGTCACCGAAATCCGCGCCAGAAGTAGACACAACTACCAATTTGTGTTAAAATCGCTGAAAAATTGTGGAAAAAACGTTGAACTTGTCAAATACATGAGATATATATATAAATATGTATCTCACGTATTTATATTTAAAATATAAATTTATATTTTTTTGCAATAATTATCATAATATAATTTATATGTAATGAAAATGATGTGTATGCATTACTTCAGTGAATATTACAAATTCAAATAAACTGGACAAACGAGACAATATGTATAAAAAAACTGGTACAACCAAAATTACAGGAATGTCCCGTAATACGGGACAAAAGTGGTCCACCAATTTGTTTCAGACAGTTTAATGGTCTTTGGGTTCTGAAATGTTGAAAAACACTGATTAAAGATATAACAGCTACATCAACCAAGAAAAAAAAACATGCTTAGGACATCAAACAAAAGGGACGCCAGAAAAGAAATCTAGTAATTTTATCCTTCCCTCATTGGAGTTACCATCTGGTCTAAAGGTACCAATAGTGCGCACAATGTGTAGTTTCATCCGGTGGTGCCTCCATTAGCCATAGTAGCCTGTGGCATGGACATCTCTAAATGATGACTGCCCCGGAGTGAGGTAATGTCGGAGTGTTAATTGCATACCTTCATGGGAACTGTCATGATGTTTTCCTAGGGAGCAAGGCCGTAGTGTACCTTTCCGGGGCAGACTTTTCCTTGGAGCCCTTCGGAAAGGGTTTCTATTAAGCAAAAAGAATTTAAATTTTTTGGAGTTCCCCCCTATTACGCTCGGGGTCCTGGAGCAATGCCCCGGTTGCCCCAACTTAGTTACGGCCCTGCTAGGGAGGCTTGAAAACTTTTCCGAAATTTCTTAACACCACCATCTGAGAATCATTCTCTCATACATTCCGGAAGGCAAATATACAATGTATTAATTGAATTTTTGAATTTCAAGTTTGAATATTCAAATATTGAGATTACAATCTTGGATATTACTTGTGGCTTTTTCAAAAACTCATCATAAAAAACGTTGTAGGCAGGAAAATGCTCTAAACGGAAAATTTTATGTGTTAGTAAAAGGTAGAATTACGAAAATAAAAGTCGTACTCACAGCGAGAACTTTCCAAGTGGGAACGTTAAACGGAATACACTTTATTTGTGTGAATACCAGTGAATCCCAGTACTCTTGATTCCTTTACTACTATTATATACATTAGTTCAGCAAAAACAACAATAAAAGATTCGAAAAATGATCAAAGTTATCGAATTGTAACATATCTTTGCTAAAGATGATGCAACGCTTTAAAAGTACATCAGAAATGTATGTCTGTTCAATATGATTCGAGCCACGAAGAAGTGTAAGCAAGTGGACCACGCCAATTATTATTAGTCATTTATAAATTTCGTCAAATTAATTAAAACGCGATTTCCATTCAATATATTGTGTTTGATTACGATCTCAACTATCAATGCGTTCCTGAAATAATTAAAAAATAAGTGTAATGAAACGAGTTCTTTTCCTGAACAATTTTTTCCCCTTCAAGATTTATGTTCGTAAGTCTAAAAATTTACAAGTTGGAGAGTGACTGATAAACTTTTTTTTTGCACTGGGCCGCAAAATTCCTAAGCCCGGCCCTGCTTAAAAGTCACCATAAAATCCTATATATCCAAACGGAACAGTTTAAGTAACGAAAGTTATGCTGGGGAAGTTAATTTGTCAACTAAGGTTTTTGGAACGTTGGGGACTGTTCAAGCTAGATCTCATTTCTGCATGGGCTCTACTCGAGAAACTGCAAGACACCCAGGCTCTGTCGCAAGAAGCAACGTAAGCACTTCGGCCCCACCAGGGCATCTCTAGCAAAACCAAAATTTATTGATACGTCAAAGATTATGTAAATCGAAGAATCAAATTAATCAAGTCAAAGTGCAACGGCTATAGATAATAAATAATCATAGAAAGCATGGGCTCTACTAATTTAGGGCTTGAAATTTAAACAAAATATCTTTGTTGAAAAAAATTAGACATTCTTTCCCAAGTTGAGGTCTTTACTTTTCCCTGCCCAGAGCCCGTCCACCAAGTCAAAAGTGTTTAAAATTACTTTATAGTTGTATCATGAACTGATGAAGAATTAAGTAAAATTAATGTGCAATAGAGAGTTCTATTATGAAGAAAAGCTACTTATAGCTACTTGAAGCTACTTAAATCTTTAGACTAACAGTTGCTCTGTTAGTCTAAATTAAAAATTACTAGTATAAATCAAAGTGTACAGTACATTTTACCACAATAATTTAAGTAATAGGACATAAAAAAGATTAAAAAATTACTATTATTTTTTCTTTTGCGATCTATAAATTTTATTAATACTGTTATTTTGATTCATACTTTAATTTCATATTACTTTAAATTAATACGATTTTCACAACATTGCACATTGAAAGTGGCGGCACTCCGCTTAAGCCATCATAATTTTTAGATAACTTGAGGTGATGACTCATCGAGGTTTTACTGTATATTACTGTATTTTTTTGGAGTCTTCTAAAGTGCAGAGCTTGTCAACTCTTTTCGACAATGCACAGCAAATTTTGAAGACGTACGTTTTTTAAGAATGACGCTCCTTCGCAAGGGCGTAGCCAGGGGGGGGGGAACTTGGGGGTCTGGTCCCCCCTCGAAATGTGAGAAAATGACCGAAAAAAGGGGAAAAGATGGCCAAATCCATTGTTCTGTCACTTTGGTCCCCCCCCCCCCCCGAACGAAATTTCTGGCTACGCCCCTGCTCCTTCGAGACCACTTTCAAAAGCACAGTGCAAAATGTGTAGATTACAAGATCTGATGTAAATAACACAAGGTGAACCAGATAGTTTTACTGCGTTGTCCATCATTTTTTAAAGGGATTTGTGTTCACATTTTACTGTTCAATGCCAGTAATCATTTTTGACAAATGAAGCACTTCGATTTCTAGCTCTTTGCTGAGCATTGTTTATGCCTCTTCATGCCTTAAAAATACAGAAGACAACTGAATGCTATTGGGAGCATCAGAATCACAAAACTTAGAATAGCCTATGTATCCAACTGCTTTGAAATGCAAACTGTTGTTTCACCTATTTTCACCGTAATTTTGAATGATGAATGTTAGTTACTGTCCAAGACCATGAAGTAATAAATACAAAATTATTTTTCCATCCAGACAGAAGTTTTAATGACTACTATACTTGTTGAACCCTCAAACTAAGCAAATTAAACATTAATCAACCAAATGTCCCCCCCCCCCCAAATACCCTTAAAAATGATAAAATTTCTGCTTTGGCAGAATCATTAATTGCATTCTCCAACATTTGTAATATTTGGAAATATATAAATGATTTCGTGCTCAATTAAAATCAATTACACAAATTTTGTGGATAGGATTTGTTAAAAAAGTAGTAAAAGTAGGACATTTTACCAAAAAAATAGGAAAGTAGGACGAATGGGAGCCCTGCTCGCTATACAGGTGACCGAACAACTGACGCGCCATGGAATATAAAAACGCGTAGCGTGATAAACTTATACGTTTCTGCCGACGTAAAAAATTCCCCTTTTCGGTTCAAGAGGAGCAAAAACCTACTACTAGACTTTTTGTTTTTACTGGTGGCGAAACATGCGTCAAGTACGAGACGAAATTTACAAAATAAGAACGTGCAAATCATTCGCCGATTACCGAGTCCTTGGAGTAATTGCTACTGCCCATCATCACTAGCCTTGGTGGAGTTATTTTGAAAAGTGAACGTCTCCATAAATCCGATCGGATCAGCGTCGCTGTCAATGACATCGCGGAGCTCGACTGGACACGTTGTGTTTTGATGAAAGCAAATCTGCGGCGTTTTCTAAAACTCGATGATGTTCCTACACGTCCCTCGACGTCGCAAACTCGACTTGGTTGAAGTAAATAGCAGTCATGATTAATCAAATTTTGCTCAACTTCAACTTGTTAATTCCTCAACAATGAGACCAGTTTGTTTACACTACAGGTGACTACGCAGTGTTGCCAACCGTAAAAAAGTTAAACAACTAGTTGAAATTGTACTATTGGATTGCACTAGTTGAAATTTTCATTAAAAAAAACTAAAAGCTTCATCTAAACAATTGATTTTATAATTACTTAACCGAATATTTTTACAACTGGATGGGAACTATTTTCAACCAAATATGGTCAGCCAAATGATAATAGAGTGATAGGGTACGTGTTAAAACAGATCACAACATCGGTTCACTCGCGAACGACGCGCTGAGGTGACTGCAAAATTAGCAGTGTTGAGACAAATTTGTAAATTATCAGTTTCCCTAGAAGAGAGGGAAAAAAAATCCGCAATTTTATACATTTGATCTGGAGCAGTTGTCGCTTTGATGGAGGCGGCGAAAAGACATGGCCAACATAGCCGTTCAAAGAATTAAAAGGGAGTTCAAAGAAGTTGTGAGTAGTGAAGAGGTAAGTTCGAACGAGAGACACCCCCTGTGTCTTCACTCCCTCCCGAGGGGGGGGGGGAAACCGGATTCGCTTACAAATAACTCCATTTCGAGTAAATTCAATCATAGAAACAAACTTTTACTACAATGCAATCGAAATGTCGATGTTCGCAAGCTTATTCCACACTCAAAACATTGAATTGTGTGAATTTTTAAGGGAAAAAATTTGATTTGTTAAGAAGAGAAAAGTTATTATTACGTGCAATAAGGAAACTCATAATCGCAAATTATGAAGTACATTGAAAGAATAGTGATCAAATTATATCCACCAATAACTTGATTATTTGTGTTGTGCCATCTTTTCCTCAAAACACTAAAAAAAGAAGAATGCATTAGCTTTTTTTTAGGTCGATAAGGCACTCGCCTATGAAAGGATGGTCACAGGTTTTGCAAATTTGATTCTCCACTCAGTGCTTGCCAGAATATGTCTAGGAACAGAGTTGCTATAGCAATATCGCCAAGACTACACACAATGCATTGCTAATGCTTAATCCCACATACACTTCATAAACATTCCTATGGAGAATTTGTAACAAATTTATACATGTCACAAGTGTTCTGAATATATGTGTGGCCCATGTAAGTAGCTTGTTGAAAGTCTGCCATTTCTCTGTGGAGAGACTTATTCAAATGGAAAACCACAGAAAAACAACTTCAGCTGACCATCACTGTGTCTCCAATGGGGTTTGGACCTGGATCCACGCAAATCCAGTCCAATGTTCAGTTCGAAATGTGCTGGCTGGGGAAATTAACTGCTATTAACAGCATTGTGGGTTCAATTATTATTCAACCTGTCTTTATTTACATCTTTTCAAAGGAGTACAATGACCGAAGTAGACTCACCAGCTTGACAAACTAGCTGTTGCCACTCACATGAACAGAAAAATAACAGTTATAAAAATATCCGAACAGCTTACACAATACTTGACATCCTCCCACCTTAAGTTGTTGGAAAACAACTTAACCCTCATGAAAATCTAAGTAAGAAAAAACACACATTGTGACTTAACTCGAAAGCAAAAAAAAATATTTACAATTATTTGTCCAAAGAAAAAATGAGACACAATTTTCAGTCTTGTGGAAGCTTTTACTGTCCTGCCAGATCTAGTCTTTACCTCCTGCATCTTGGGCCTTTGAGTATCATCCTCTGAGACTTCTAGGAGGATAAGTCTCTGGATTGGTCTCAGGCATTCACTCGTAGATGTTTTCAAATGCACCAATCTCTTCACTTGGTCTCTTCCAGGTAATATCTCGGTTACCAGTCCTAATGGCCATTCGAGACATTTTATTGAATCATTTCCAATGAGCACAATGTCAGCAACATTTACGTACTTGTTATATTTCTTACCCCTCTGAATCAGAAGTCCCAAATATTCAGATTGAAATCTTTTCTAAAGGTCATTTAGCAATTGTTGTCGATACTTCATTCTATTATTAAGACTTTTTTCATCAATTTGATCAATATCAGGCATTCCAGTTTCACAGATGTCTTGCGAGAAACTGTTTGGTGATAGCATAATGAGGCTACTCCATAGTTGATACATGGATAAGTGGTCTAGAATTCACTATAGACTCAGTGTCACATAACACAGTCAAAAGTTCTTCATATGACAGAAGAGATCGACCAAGAACCTTTCTTAGGATCTGTTTGGTAACACCAATCAATCTTTCCCAAAAACCACCCACCAGGCAGTACTAGGTGAGTTAAAGAACCACTGAATCCTCTGTAGTGCGCTGTGTCGCACAGTTTCATCCCAGTCAACCAGTTTCAACTGATTGGAGGCACCCACAAAATTAGTGCTGTTATCACTGTAAACAATAGATGGCTTACCTCTACGTGCAATAAACCTCCAAAAACCTTGCAGGAAAGCCTCAGTAGATAGAGATGACAGAAGCTCAAAATGAACAGCTCGAAATACAGCACAGGTGTATATGCATATCCACACCTTGATATTTCCCCTCAAGTATAAGGGCCCAGCTGTATCGATTCCAACAATCTCAAAAACACTTGTCTTTTATTCTGTTTTCAGGCAGCGAAGATGTTGGAGCAGCCAGTATCTGTTTAGCATGCCTCAAGCAAATAACACACTTAGCCAAAACAGATCTTAGTTTTTCTTGCATTCAAAATCTAATAATGCTCTCTTAGAATATTCAACAGCATCTGAGTCCCAGCATGTGAATTCTTCTTATGCTCTGTCATTATTAGTTGTTTTACCACCTTGTGGTCTGAAGGTAAAATAATGGGACTGCAAAAATCAAATGTATATTTCCTGTAAGTTATCTTGGTTTTTAATCCTCAACAATCCATTATTATCTGTGAATGGCATTAATGAACTCAATTTCTTTTTGTTCTTTTCATCCAAGAAGTATTCCTTTTGCACAACTCTCAACAACTTGATTTTTGCTCTTTTGACTTCTTCATAAGATAATTCTCCAGTCACTCTCAAAGATTTAGAAACACGACAGTTACAAATAAATCTCAGTATCCAGGCTATCATTCGAATCATCTTGTCATAGCTTGAGAAATAGCAGTTGAATTGAGATGCATTTCCATCTCCTTCAGTAGTCGACTGGCTCAATGAACAAATAGTTACAGAACTTGATGTAGATTTCTTTTTCTCTCTTAAGATAGCATCTCTGTCAAATACAAGTTCTGTAGAAGATCACTCTGCTTCTGGTTGTGAAAGCCATGTAGGTCGCTCCCACCATTTATTTGACAACAATTGTCTGGCTGAACAGTCTCTTGATGGAGATCAGCAGGTTTGCTAGTCCCTGGGCCCAAAGCAGAATGTTTAGTACTGTTCTGCGACGAGCCCTCAGCTGACTGGAAATGTTCTGCGGTAAAAATCCCCATACATGTAATAGTTTTTTTTTTACACTTTTAAAATTCTTCCAAATTGTTCTGCAGTAGCGGTAATTGTTCTGCGACGTATGTCGCAGATTTTGGCACATTCTGCTTTGGGGGTCCCTGGAATATGTTTCTAGAGGTCTGGATCTGTCAACTTCCTTATATCTCCTGTACTTGATTATGGACAAAAACATTCCATGGTTCATTTTGTTGTATCCAAGTCAATACTGTGGTAGAATCAGTCCAAAAAATATTGTTCACTATCCTTCCACTGGAGCCCCTCTAAAACAGATTTACATAAGCGAGCTCTCACCGTGGCAGCCAATAGTTCCAAATGAGGGATAGAGACAGGTTTCACAGGAGAAACTCTAGATTTAGCTGCCAATACATGGACCTTGATGCCCTGCAAACACTTAACATGAAAGAAAACTGCAGCGGCATATGCATAGGCACTTGCATCGCAGAAGGTGTGAACACTAACACTTTTCTTACTCTATGATTCACGCAAAAATATGACGCTCGATGGACACATCCCTCAAAAGAAGCTCTACATACCAATCCATAAACTCATTTTTCAAATCATCTTTCACCTCACAGTGCCATGACAAGCCATCCTTCCACATTCTCTGTAACAACAGCTTAGGTTTCAGCAAAACAGGGCACAAGAAACCGATGGGATCAAAAATATTGTTAGTCACAGAAAGAATTTTCCTTTTGGAAATCTTATCAAATTCATGTCTCCAGCCAATCCAAGTTCATTTTAAGAACATCTTTTTCACGATCCCACACAAGTCCTAGAAGTGATGTGAATTTATCTGGGTTGTCATCTCCTGTGTATTGCCATCCTCTCAAATTGAACTTCCCTTCAGCCATGATTAAACGAGCTTGTTTAATGAAACATGGGAATTTCACATTCATTATCCAGACCAATGACAAGATTATCTACATAGAAGTTCTTGAGGAGTTTCTCAGCAGTGTGTTGAAATTTTGAATAATTTAAGTATTTCTTAAGTGATGTATCAACTTATGTATGTATTAACTTAAGTGATGATCTAGAACAACTTCTAAGAGAAATGGACTACTTTTAATGTCAAACACAACTCTAGAATGACACAGGACCATCAAGTTTTCCTTCTCATTCCACCCCAAGAAACATACACTTATTTGTAGAAAAGCTTTCTCAATATCTGCAGTGAGCCCATACTTGAATTCTCTGAATCTTGAAGGTTAGGGATCAATTCCAACAAATTGGAACCAGGCTCCAAACACTGATTTAAAGAGGGAGATCCTACTTTCCTAGCTGAAACATCAAACACAGGATGCACCTTGAATGTTCCATGTTTCTTGACAACTGTAAGACCAGTCGTGGCCCAGGCTCTGTCCCATGAGGGATATAAGCCTTTTACTCCAAGGGGTTGGACCACACTGGAGAGAGTTTCTTGACAACCGGTCTATGAGACAAATAATGGTTTTTTTTGTACAGCTTCATCTGGTACTTCTTCGATGATACCTAAGGACCCCCATTCCTTGAAGACATCGCCATACGAATTGAACAAATTTTCTGTGTGGAGTCTCTTCGTCATGGTGTCCAACCTCTTCACAGCCAAGTCCTTATTAGCAGGGTTGTCAAATTTGCTCCCCGGGTAGATACATATTTACCCCCCCCCCCCCCCCCCGGGCTGGGTTTTTTTTTGGGGAAAATGGATTTTTTGTAGGGAATATTGTTTGTTTTCGAAGAAAATGTGTTACTTTCAGGTTAAATTTTAGTTTGAGCTTAGTTTATGTATTCCAAAAATTGCTGCATAGTGCAGTGTTTAGAATATGTATATTTTGAGATAATTTTTAATGATTTTTTAGGAACAAAAATGTGATAATAAATAATTTCTTGGAATCACAAACACCCTTTTTTATAATTCTTCTACCTTGTGATAAGCATACCTACAGAAATTTATTTATAATACACAATAATTTTTCACACACACACAAATCCTTGTATAAATAAATTGAAGCATCTGTGAAGTAAACCAATGTATGTAAACTGAATTTTCATTCAAAAAATATTTACATGCTTTTGCACTACTTATACAGGTACATCAGACTTGTGAATAACTTATCTCCTCTTAGCCAGATCATTTTTTAATTATCACTGCTCCTTTAAAAATATTTCAGAATTTAATTTAATGGTGTAGGGATATTCTTTAACAGTAAGGAATTTAAGAAAAAGAGAAGCATGAGACTTTAGCTCCTGAAAGTTTGGGTTCCATTATTAAAAAAAAAAAAAAAAACTGGTTCTGGTTACATAGCTGAAAGGTTTTATTTTTGACTTATCAGGACTATTTTGGTTACATTTTCTGCGGGGTCTGAAAAATTTGGAGAAAAAAAAATTCAGGCACCATTCTGATTTCTCAGAATTTTTATTATCTCCAAATTCATTTATTTTACCACACACAATTTTCTTGCTGTAGTTCTGCATACAACTCAAGGTTCAGATATAATTACACAGAAGTGTGTGTTTTTGTGTGTGAACAATTATTCCCTTACTTATAATCATGGTCAATTTTATTGATCAAATACATAGTTTAACATTCACCAAAAATGTATATTTAGACATAATATAAGATGTACACACAAAGGATATGCATTAGGGTGGGTCAAAAAAAATATTTTATTTGCAAATCGCTAAAAGTAGCCTCCTTTAATAAAAAGAAAAATGACAAAAATATTTAAAATCGGTTGATATCTTCCAGTCGTGCATCGTACTTGAAGTTTATGAAAATTGACAAAATTGAACATTTTTCTTAAATTCTTTTAATATTACTTAAAATTTGATGATTGATGTGCAAAAGTTTCTTATGCTTATTTTATGGTTCAATAAAGTAAAATAAATTAAAACATCATTGATATTGCAATGTTTATCGGTCGCACAATGTGTTCGAAAAACTGGAATTGACCAAATTTTTGCAAGTTTCATTGTACAGCTCTTCGCATGCTTTGTCAGAACAAAATGACCCAGAATTAACCATGAAGAGGTGGCTGCAGATTGAGTTCCACCTACACTCTATCCAATCAACCATCCAAAGTAGGAGAGTGTATGTACTTTACATTATAGTTACCAAAATTGACTAGGATTTACTGGTTTACAGTTTCTTCTATTGTTTCTTTTCCAAGTGTTCACGTTTAAAGTCAAACTTTTGCACAATGAAACTTGCAAAAATTTGGTCAATTCCAGTTTTTCGGACAGATTGCGCGACCGATAAACATCGAAATATCAATGATGTTTTAATTTATTTTACTTTATTGAACCATGAAATAAGCATAACAAACTTTTGCATGTCGATCGTCAAATTTTAAGTAATATTAAAAAATTAAGAAAAATGTTCAATTTTGTCAATTTTCATAATCTTCAAGTACGACCGGAAGATATCAACTGATCTTAAAAGTTTTTCTTCTTATTAAAAGAGGCAACTTTTCAGCACTATAGCAATTTGAAAATGAAACTTCATTTTTTTTTTCAACCCACCCTGTTGTACATACATGTTTAATACGAGATATACAGAAGACTGGATGTTGTGAAGATATTTATTATTTGAGATGTTAATTTTTTAAGGAAGGAAAAAACTCATCTCTGCCTCTACCGAGAGTCGAACCCGGGTCCCTCGATTGCCGGACGAGTGCTCTGACCACTAAGCTACAGAGGAGATAGAGATTTTCCTTCGCTAGAGCGTATATATGCCGAACGGAACCGTGCAATGGACGGTGAAACCGATCAGCTAATAGCTCATGGAATTTTTCCTTCCTTAAAAAATTAACATCTCAAATAATAAATATCTTCACAACATCCAGTCTTCTGTATATCTCGTATTAACAAGTGGAGAGCGACATTCACGTCATATACATGTTTAAGTTACATATTTTGAAGTTGTGGAAAAAGAAAATTCAATTTTCCTCCCATTTTGCCCAAAAATCCCGCCTGGGCTGTAAGTGAACAATTATTCTCTTACAAGATATACGGAAGACTGGATGTTGTGAAGATATTTATTATTTCAGATGTTTATTTTTTAAGGAAGGAAAAAACTCATCTCTGCCTCCACCGGGAGTCGAACCCGGGTCCCTCGATTGCCGGACGAGTGCTCTGACCACTAAGCTACAGAGGAGATAGAGATTTTCCTTCGCTAGAGCGTATATATGCCGAACGGAACCGTGCAATGGACTAGGAAAATCTTCTAGCGAAGGAAAATCTCTATCTCCTCTGTAGCTTAGTGGTCAGAGCACTCGTCCGGCAATCGAGGGACCCGGGTTCGACTCCCGGTGGAGGCAGAGATGAGTTTTTTCCTTCCTTAAAAAATAAACATCTGAAATAATAAATATCTTCACAACATCCAGTCTTCCGTATATCTTGTATTAACAAGTGGAGAGCGACATTCATGTCATAAATTATTCTCTTATTTTATTATTCCCAATTTTATTAATGAAATACATAGTTCAGCATGCACTAAAAATATATATTTAGGCATAATGCAAGATGTACACATGTTTAAATTAGATACAAGTATATTTTGTGGTTGTGGAAAAAGAAAATTCAATTTTGCCCAAAAAAACCCGGGTTTTTTACAACCCTGCTTATTAGAGGGTAGGGGTGGATGATCTTCACACCAAGGTAGAGCAGTTTCATACCTGCCATCTGTATTTACCCGGACAGTCTCTTCAAAAAATTGTTTGGTCAGAAACTCCTTCTCTTGCTTCAGCTTTGTGGCAATGGAATCAGTTATGCCAATCACGTCAAAGTCGAAAAGGTCTGATATCTTGGATTCTTTTATAAACATTGCAATGGTCGTTCCTGCTACTGTGTCTTCATCTTCAGAATACATAGTCTTTTCCAGCAAAGTCCATCCAAGACAGGTCTCCATAGCAACCAGTCTACGTTTGAGAACCCTTTTCTTTCCAGTGAATAACCTTCCCGCCACATCAGCTTCAATCAGCACGTCAACTCCTTTTGCATCTTCAACAAAAATTTTCATAGATCTTAATTCGTCCATCCAAGGTCCATTTTGTACTGAATGGATGTTGTCACAGATGTCGCCTTGTTCAAGAGCATTGAAGTTGCAGAGGAGTTTACCATCCAAACTTTCTAATTCTATCTCATATACATTATGAAATTCTTCAGTTTTTTCTCCCTCCAAACATAGAATGAGAAAGCACTTGTTGACGCAAAGGTACATATCCTAAAACAGCAGCTGTCTCCTTTCTAATGTATGATTTTTGAGAGCCTGTGTCAAATAATACTCTCACCTTCAAGGTATGCTCCCTTTCAACCAAATAACAACTAAGCGTTTGCAGCAGGACTTTTAGATTTGAGTTGGAGAATTTAGCCAAATTTATTGACTCTTCTTGATGCAACTTCACAGAGTCTTAGATACATTCACCATTCCCTGTAACTGGTTTGTTACTTGCTAAATCTGTACACATAACAACGTGATGACCCTTAGAACAAACAGCACATTTCACAAATTGTTTACATCTGATAGCTCGATGAGACCGCTTCAAACACTTGAAACAATGTCCCTTATCTTTGAGTAATTTTTGTTTATCTGTAAAAGTCATCTTTTGTGCCTTGAAACAATTTTAACTTTCATGTTTTCAATTGTAAAAAACAAACTTTTCCATCACATGCACTTGAAGTAAACAAACTAGCAGCAGTGGGCACCTTCTTACAAGTTGCTCTATGAAATCCACCTTTATTTGGGGACACTTCCTTCAAACGAAATCCAGCCATTGCGAGATTGATCCGTTCTTCCGACTCAACTTCAGATTTCACAAACTTGAGCAGGCTCTCCAGTCAGATCTGTGGACCACTTCAATGTTTAACATTCAGACTTCTCTGCCAAGCTCTCAGTAGTTTCTCTGGAAGACAGAATTCCACTAGTGGAAAAAGTAGCACAGTACTTTTCTCAGTTGTAACTCTCAGAGTTTCGAGAGCATGTATTTGTGACTCCAAGCTATCATAAAGTACACATAACCTCTCTGATTAACCATGAGATGTGGCATTCTTTAGAACCAACTTCAAAAGTTCCCTAACTTACACCAAGTAACTTATCCTCTACCAATAAATAATCGCACCCAAACCGACACTTCAAACTGTCCACTGCCTTCTGATAATTTTCCCCGGTGGGTAGAAAACTTTCTGCCACCTCTCTCTCGCACGAGATCTTTCCACCGTTGATTGCAATAAGTACTGGAACTAATCCGATTCAGCAATGTCTGCGTGAGTCTTTTCAAATTGGCTCCAAAACAGCAACCATTCTTTCACTTCACCATCAAATTTTCGCAACTCTAGTTTTGGTAACCTAAACTTTCAGTCCGAAGCATTTTAATGAATTACCGAGGTGTCAGTGCTGCTGTTTCCGTGATGAGGAATATCAATGATTTTTTGAGCGCCTAAACAAATTCTTAAAGCTCTATCTCGAAAATCTTCCACGATTTCATACTTGGCGTCAAATTCGGCTTCATCTACAAGTGCTAAAGTAGCTGTGTGCGTACCGTCCAACTGCTCTGCATTAGAAATAAAAATGTTCAGTTCTGTCCCTACTGATTACACATCATTGGTAGAAAGCAACACTTTCAACTTATATGATTTTGTATAAGCAGTTCGTTGTGCTGCTTTTGTTTTCTTCAAAGTTTCCATGCCGCGATGAGAAACGCACCGGAAACAAATTACAGGAAATACAACTATTAATCGAAACACTCCCGCCAAGTGTACCAAAAAATGTTCAGTTCGAAACTTGCTGGTGGGAAAATTAACTACTACCAGCATCGCGGTATCAATTATTAATTTTAAGAGCAACAAAACAATGTGTCTTTATTTACATCTCTTTTCAAAGGAATACAATGACTGGATTAGACTCACCAGCTTGACAAACTAACTGTTGCCACTCACAAACAGAAAAATAATAACAATTATAAAAAATATCTGAACAGCCTACGCAAGACTTGACATCATAACTCGATTATGGGGGGTTGTGCCATCTTTTCCTCAAAACACTAGAAAAAGAAGAATGCATTAGCTTTTTTTTAGGTCGATAAGGCACTCGCCTATGAAAGGATGGTCACAGGTTTTGCAAATTTGATTCTCCACTCAGTGCTTGCCAGAATATGTCTAGGAACAGAGTTGCTATAGCAATATCGCCAAGACTACACACAATGCATTGCTAATGCTTAATCCCACATGCACTTCATAAACATTCCTATGGAGAATTTGTAACAAATTTATACATGTCACAAGTGTTCTGAATATATGTGTGGCCCATGTAAGTAGCTTGTTGAAAGTCTGCCATTTCTCTGTGGAGAGACTTATTCAAATGGAAAACCACAGAAAAACAACTTCAGCTGACCATCACTGTCTCTCCAATGGGGTTTGGACCTGGATCCAAGCAAATCAAGTCCAACGCATCACTACTACTTTATCCACCATGCATCTCGCACACATTCCTTTGGGAATCAGTACACACACACAGGTGCAGATCCAGGATAATATGTCAGGAGAGGGAAATCGTGTCCTTTGTATTGTCCCATATTTTACAGGACAGGCTGATTTTCCCATTCTGCTCTTGAGAGATGTGGTCGTTCCTTCCTATTGCTGGATCCATGCCTAAGTGAAGGCAGGCATCTTCCGCTTTGAATGAAGATGAGGCAGATATATGCAGCTGCTAATGAGGGGGTCCATCTCTTTGGAAAAAAGAGCGCAAACCAAACCATCCCAAGATTATCTCACTAGATGGTCAGTGGTCATGTCTGCTAATGGCAGTGAAGCAACTCATTGTGTAAGGGCATGGATCATCCCATATTTTACATTGCAGACAAATTTCTACCATATTACTTGACTCTTGGGAGGGGTGATGCCTCCCTTTTGAATCTGCACTTACATGCAGGAACATGTTGTGTGAATGTAAGCTATATGCAGGGTTAGCACGGTATTTGTCATTGATGCTTTTTACTGCTCAGGAAAAACCCATGGTTTTTACACCTTCAGAGAAATTTTTGGTCAATTCCCAATATATGGTTCATATGCGCCAAAACAGTGATATGTCGTAATTCTTCCAGGTCCTAAAATGTAGATGGCGCTACTGTGCCCGATTTCTCCCCCTCCCCCCCAGCTTATTGTTGCTGTTTCGTTTTGCTTATCCATTTCACTCAAAGCTGGTCTTGCTTTTTCCATGCTGTTTTTTCACGCTATTTCCTGTTTTTTTATGTATTTCCTGTTTACTAAATTTTTTTTTAATTGCAAAAACAGTGATTTATCTCTCTTTTTTCATTTTTCCTGGAAAAATTCATAATTTTAATACAATGTTGTGTGAACACAGAACACTGAAATTATATCAGGGGTGGGAACCCTGCAGTAATTGTAGTGCACCGCGCCAAAATTAACATCTTTTGCCATCCTTCTCCAATAGTGTATTTTAGTATTTTTCTGTGCCAAATAGGCAAAATTAGAGGTGTGTGGTGAGAATATTCTCCGGAGAATATAAATATTTAGTATTTTATTCTATAAAAATTAGAATATTCTCTGAACAAGAATATAATCAGAATATTCTCTATACAAAATTAATACAAAAAATTTCATTATTTAAAAGAAAAATGAATATTCTCGATTATTATAAAGTGGAGAGTAATCGAGAATATTCATTTTTCTTTTAAATAATGAAATTTTTTGTATTAATTTTTTTTTTTTTTACAGTAGACTCTCAGTAACTCAACACGTGGATAACTCAACTATCCAGATAACTTGACATCTATTATTTCCTTGGTTGGCACAATACTAATTTCAACGTAGGGAAACTTCTCTAACTCGACACATGTTTGGTTTAACTCCGCTTAAGTCGACTACAATTTTTGTCCCTTCACCACGACTGGTTTTTACAATTGGCCTTCTGTTACCAGTTGTAAGAATTTTTTGACATTGTTCATAGGTACTTTGACAATCCTTTGTTTCTTTGTTCTCTATGATGGGTCCCTTTTTTTGCATTGGGGGCGTAGGGCGTGTATGTGAAGAATGAATGTTTTAAACCTGTTGGCCTGCTTATCATTTTAGTGGAGTTTCAAAAAAAGGTCTTTCATTCTTTTCATGGTAAAAAAAAAGTGTGGATATTGTCAACATCCAATAAAGATAAAAAATCTTATCTATTGTGAGTTTTGATATTGTCTGTTATAAAGAATGTTTTCGGTGGAACTCAGTTTTACGATTTCTTGGAAAAGGAGTAAAAGAAAAAGAGCTAAAGCCTGGTTAGACGCTGAATATGTAATTTGGTTTTCATCTAGAGCAGCGGTTCTTAACCGGGGGCCATATGGCCCGAAGGAGGGGCCCCCCAGGATATTCCAGGGGACCATGGAGGAAAAAGTCACAAAAGGGGAGCCACGGCTGCTGATAAGGGGTCTCTGAAGAAATTTATTAAAAGAGTGACCAAAAAATTTAATTTCAAACAAAATGCATGGAATATTTTTTTTGCCATTTTTTCTTTATTTAAGTAACATTAATATAAAGATTTGATTGGTTGGCAGGATATTTCAACACCAAGCTAAGGATCTGAGTAGTTGAAAGATGAAATTTAGCACTTGAATTATCAAAAATTTTAAGAGTTTCACGAAAACAAGCACAATGATTTTTTTTTTGTGTGTGTGTTCATTCAATTTCTCATAAGTAGGGCTCTGATTTTTATGGCCTAAAGATAAAACATCGTTGCTATAAGTTATATAATATAAGTTATTAGCAATGATTCGAATCCCGGAATCATCAACCTCGCTACTTCTCCTGAACACTTACGGAAATCAGTCGTTTCCAATATTCCAAATACACTTGAAGTCTCACTAAACCCAGTTTGAAGACGTGCTAAGTTTCTTCTTTAGGTCATGAAAATCAGTCTTAGTCATAAGCTTGTGTTATCAATAATTATAAGGTATGGAGATGGACGTATTTATATATACAGTGCCACTTTGTTGACAGTAACATTTATTTGAAGACAACCAACCAAAAAAACAACGTTAAATGCAGATGAAACGATTTTGTTGGTATCAGGAGAGACAGGACAACAACTTTCTAATTGGGTTTTTGAGTACAGGGGTGTGCGTATAAAAAGTTAACATTTTTATTTTAATAACTACACAACCCTCTCACAACATGAATGGTATGTCTGAGTACTATACGTTATTTGGATAATTTTTCTAATTGAAAATATTCCTGTAGGGTGAACACGGTTTGCCAGTAAAATACCATACGTCTTGTTACCTATGCACGCTGTACATTACATGTAGTAGTGTCTGTTATGTGAAATATTGTGTAAGCCAAAAACTCACACGTTGCTTCGTTTGCCTGCGAGACAGAAGCATGAACCAAAAGGCCATTTGGAGATAGCTTGTCATCCAACGAGACATCCGATTTTCACGATGAATGTAAATCTCACTGCATCGAAATTATAATCAATAAGCCAATAATTTTCTTATTCAAAATATGATTATTTATAATTTCTAATTAGTCTGAAATTCTGATTTACCCAAATTCAAATTTACCAAAGAAAGGCTAATTTGTAAATAAATCAAACTTCATCCTGTACAGTAACCTGATGACATTATGCCGTCTTCAAGTGCAAAGTTTACATTGATTGAAAACAATTTATTATGTATTTTTATTAATGTGTTGTATTATGTTTATTTTGTTTTTTCGTTATTTTCATAAATTAAAAATTAATTAAATTCAAACATATATTTATACTTCAAACAATATTAGAATAATTGTTTTTTAACGGGAAAACAGGGAAGGGGTAGGAAATTAATCATGGTCGCGAGGGAGCCACGGGAATGAGAAATGGTTGAAAGGGGGTCACCGAGAACCACTGATCTAGAGTATCGACGGCCGTGAATACAATAATTCCACTTAAACTTCACACTTTAAGTTTAAAATCAAAAGTTGAAATTTTGAAAAAACTAGAATCGGGTAAAACTCAGAGTGAACTCGTCAAAGAATATGGAGTTGCATGGAACACTATTTCAACATTTGTAAAAAATAAGGAAAAAATTTTGTCAGTATTTGAATCTTCTTATGAACCAAGCAGAAAATGCATAAAAAAATAAATCAGGCTTTAGTGACGTAGAAGAAGCAACTCTTTTGTGGTTCAAATCCGCTCAATCCCACTCAATCCCATTATCAGGACCAATAATTCAAGAGGAAAGCAAAGGATTTCGCAAAAAGTCTCAATCAAGGTTATTTTACTGTGAGCAGTGGATGGTTGACCAGATTCAAAGAGTGTCATGGCATTGTTTTTAGGAAAGTTTGTGGAGAGAGCATGTTTGCATCTCAAGAAACTGTTGAAAATTGGAAGAATGATATTCTGAAATCAATGATAAAAGGGTATTAAGATGCAGATGTGTTTATTGTGACTGGTTTATGTTTTAGTTTTTTGTCTAACCAAACGCTTGCCTTCAAAGGCGAAAAATGTGAAGGTGAAAAACACAAAGATCGTTTGACAGTTCTTTTGGCTGCAAACTCAGACGGTTCTGAAAAATTAAAACCGTTGGTTATCGGAAAATCAAAAAACCTGCAGTGCTTTAAAAATGTTAAAACTGTTCCTGTGGACTATTGATTATATGATGGCAACAAAAAGGCATGGATGACATCAGAGATTTTCGAACAATGGTTGAGAAAGTTAGATAGAAAATTTTCAAGTGAGAAAAGAAAAGTTTTATTTATTTTTGATAATTGCACCGCTCATCCAAAAATAACGGACCTTTCTGCAATAAAATTATGTTTTTTGCCACCTAATTAAACAGCAATTTCACAACCACTGGATCAAGGAATTATCCTAAGCACGAAAACTTTTTACAGAAAATTACAGACCAAAAAAATTTGGAATAGACTCAAAAATTTCTGTTTTAGATGCTATTGAAATGATTGATTCTGCATGGAACTCAGGCTTGAGTGCCACTATTCGGAACTGCTTTCGTCATGTTGGTTTTTGTTCCGAGTCTTTGGAAAGCGATAATTTAACCGAAGATTTCTCTCAAATTACATGTGGAGAAAGCATAAATAACGCTACAGGTGATTTTATAGAGGATGAATTTGTGAACTTTGATCTTGTAACTTCAGGACTTTTAGAAGACGACGATATTCTAGAATCAATCAAAGAGGAAGTGCTTCATGTTCCGAAGAAATAGAATCACACAGAAAGTTCAGATGAATAAGTATCTGTACCAGAGATGCCACTGGACTCTAATTTACCTGGGTCCCGGGACCCAGGTTATTTGAAAAATCTGGGTCCTTTATGAGTGAAAATGGGTCCCTCTCAAAAGAAATATTATCTTGAAATTTATCTATGAATTTCATTCCAGTATTCCAGTATGCCCCAGGTTTTTGATCACCTGCTTATATTTCTTTGTTGAGACTGAGCAGTGGGTCATGTTCTGAGTAAGAGAAGAAGGTATATGTGAATCAAGTAATTCATTTCTAAAAACAGGTGTTCTATCTAAAGGTTCATTTACTTTCATCGTCTACTAGTAGGAAAAACTTGCAAAGAAGCTCATTAACACTGAGAATTTAACATATGGAATTCCGCACATGTAATAAATCTAAAACAAATATATAGTTGATCCCGCTTATAACATTTCTCCCATTTAGATTGTTTTTCCACTTAGTAAAACTTATTTTCATGGTCCTAACAATAAGTAACTTCCATTGTGATTTCCTGTTTTCCTATTTATAACATTTTTTATGATGGTTTTTGAAAAATGTTATAAGCAGGATCCACTTTAATTAACAGTTGAAGGCACACATTTATATATTTACTAATAATCAATGTATAAATTCCCTTCTGATTGATTTTACATTTTGTTAAAAATATCTTAGCATTTTCAATATCTTCTGATCAAAAATTTAAAGCAAATCAGATTCTCTCTCTCAGACACATCTTCTCATTCCCTATTTATACTTTTGTTATCCTGATAAAATGATTTTATTTTCCTTCCCTGATGGTCCACCATTCTGATCCGTGGCCATTTAACTGCCACATATTTCAACACCTGAATATGGGAGCTATGTCAGATTTGTGTTGGAGAAACTTAATAGTGTGCTTATGTGTGTGTGCCCAGCATTTGGCGTGTTTTGTGTTCAGTAGGCGGTGCCATCCCCCAAAGCAGAATGTGCCAAAATCTGCGTCATACGTCGCAGAACAAGTAGCGCTATTGCAGAACAATTCGGAAGAATTTTAAGAAAAAGTGCAAAAAAACACTATTACATGTATGGGGATTTTTACCGCAGGACATTTCCAGTCAGCCGAGGGCTCGTCGCAGAACAGTGCTAAACATTCTGCTTTGGGGGTGCTATCTATCTAGCGCCGCAACTAGGTACTTTCTCAAACGGGGCAAGTACACATTCTGGCACACCCATGAAATGTAGAAGCAGTTATAAAGGGTGAATTTGGTGCCCCCCTCTAGTCCCGAGCTCAGGACACTAGGCCCACCTGCCCCTCCCAGTTGTGGCCCTGCGTCTATTCACCAAACTGGTAATGCGTGTATTTGAAGTTCAATGTACGCATATTTGTTGTAGGTCTGTGTGATCACCGTGGCAACCAGAAGTTTTTTCAAAGGAATAGCCAACTCAAAATTTGAAACCCTTAGAAATCACATTTTTAGCCATTGCGCTATCGCAAGTTCCAAACACGGATTTTCACCAAAAGCAAAATTTGGGGGGGGGGGGGTTTATAAGCCTCCCCCCCACCCCCCCGGAGATAAAAAATTAAAAATATTTTTGTGGAGAATTAAATTATTGGAATAAAATAATTCCTTTCCTGTGCCCCTCCAAAAGCTGATTCTGCACACGCACCCATGATTTTCCGTGACTACCACATAGCAGCTAGATGACAAAACTGGATATTCAAGGTCGAGTTTTTACAGATTCGGTTTTTTTCTACGATATTGGGAAGGTTTTACAATTTGAACGGGCGTTCCAATCCTTTACGATTTAAAAAAAAAAAAAATGTGCATTTGCAATATTGTAGGAACAAGACGAATTTACGCCGTATAAACGCGGTTTTTGAATGCCAGCCGATAGCCGCAAAAGTACCGTAATTTCCCGTATATAGCAGGAAGGGAAAAAATCTGCAGGGTCATAAAATTCCGAAATTTGAAATTTCTGTACACGGCCCCTCATTCAAGGAAGCAACCAAATATCCCTCATCAAAAGGCCCGTTTACACAAGACAAGTGCTTTAGTTGGTAACTTAATTTTAACTTACCGATTCTTCTTGAAAGTGTCCACATGATAAGTGGTAAGTAGACGCTCATTGGATAATTTTTACGGAGGTGAGCGCAGTTAGCGCATGCGCACTTCAGTCTCCTCAAATCCACGGGGAGAGAGAGAGAGAGAGATGCACAACGCGTGGGAGAATAATGGTAATAATTTTTTATTTATCTGGCATTTAGAGAGGTGCTTTTTTTAAAGCTCATAGCTTTTGTAACGATGGATGAAGATGATCAGGTAGAACTTACGAATACTGTGATCAGAGCCGCATTATATGATATTTTTTTTAAAGAATATAAATTTATTCACTTTCACTTACCCAAGAGGGGGAAAAAGAATACACAACATATAAACTAATACACAACAACTAAAATCCTCCACACCCGATATATATTTTTGAATCTGCAAATTTTTTTAACTCCTGACATCACGTCGACAGAATATTCCATAGCTTTTCCAACATCAAATAATTTTAGCTTGTTTGTTAAGGTAATTTTCATTTCTATAGTTCAACAAACATGGCGAAGATATTTTTCAACAAACTTGAAGATTGTGTCCTCTGGCCACCTTGCCATCCAATATTTCCGGGGAATTCTAGCGAAACTTCAGGAGACGATGGAGTATGAACAGGTTCACGCTTGAGATCAAAATAAACCCTTCCGTGAGAGAGCAAAGAGACCCCTCCAAGAGCGGCAGGTCACACCCACTGGCGCATGCGCATAGGTCTACTTAACCGGAAAAAATAGAACCGTTCTTATCTCACTTACCAACTAAATCACTTGCGCACTTGACAATTAAAGCCGTGTAAACTGCCCTTATTGTCTGCATACATTGTATCGTACTTGGCAACTTAAAATTAAGTTGCCAACTAAAGCACTTGCCTCTTGTAAACGAGCCTTTATTTTTCAATAACCCGCGTATATATTAATACAGTAGTGTACAAAGTAGTAAAACCAGTTTTTCAAGGTCGCGCGATCATCATACATGGTAAAAAGAAGGGGAAAAGTTGGGGATATTTTTCTCTCTACTTTTTTCTTAGAACTAGGAAAGAACGCGTCCCGGAGGACGCGTGAACAAAATTTTTACGCGTCCTTTTCTGAAATTCAGAGTATTTGATGTGTTATAACGCGTCTATGGCATCTCTGTGCACCATCTCGCCATGATGCAGTAAAAACTGTAGATGTGATAACGTCGATTTCTACGCACTCAGGAAAAAGCCAAACAATCGTGGATAAACTGAACAGTATAGAAGAATTTTTGTTTTCTCTACGGAAAGAAAAACAAACAAATATACTTGATTATTTTTTTATGAGGTAAATTTTTTTGTTTTGAGTCTATTATGAAACAACCCCAAATTAAAATTAATGAGAGAATTAGCATTTTATTTAATCAAATTGTTTGAATGCATATAATTACGTACACAAAAACGATCGGACAAAAATTTAGAGCAAAATCCAGCTAACTCAACATCCGCTTAAGTCGACATGTTTTTCGATACTTTTAGGGTGTCGAGTTACAGAGTCTACTGTATTATGAAATATAAATCAGTTTTTATTGCCTGAAATATTTAAAACAACAATTGTCATAATCACCTCATAATGACAACTTTTAGTTCGAGAATATTCTCAATATTCTCTTGGTCATGGTGAGAGGTTTTAAAAGTTTGGTTACAAAGATTTTAGAAACTTTCAGATTAAAACCTTAAAAAGTTATTTAAAATTAGATAAATTTTCAGAAATTAGTTCAAAGCAAAGAGTAAAACTCGAAGTTGATTGACAAAGGAATAATCACTTTCATTCTAAGAAGATACAGAACTGGGTTGTTTTCTACAATGTGTGTATGTACATACACTTAAATTCTGTATCACTCACATATCTTTTAAAAGTTGTGCAATTCAGCCATGTTGGTTTCATTTTCTTGCTTTCAAACTTCAATATTATGGGCTACAAACTTCAATATTGTCTGTCTTCTTGACAGGAAGAGAGATGGGGACAGAGAATAGTCTCAAGGATAATTCTTGATGGACTACTACAGGGTGTTTCAAAAATAATCACCCGATTTGAAATGCGTAGGCTATATTACGAAAATATTGAACATAGACACTTAAGATTAATTTTGTTACATGGCTAATCATAAAGTTTTTACAAATTAAATTAAAGGCACTCAATATGTCCACCTTGGGATGCACGACATATGTTTATACAGTAGTCAAATATTCATCCCAAATTTTTGCGAGCATGTTTGCTTCCACTACTGCTGTTATGCGTATCTTCAGTTCGGCAGGGTTTAAGCTGGATAAAAAATTCCTTTTGCGAAAAAGCGAAAATAGAGAGAAAAGCTTTAGCAAAATGCTACAATGCTAATGTAATAATTGATGGTTGTATGTCTACTCGTTTCTTACCTCCTTTATGCATTTTTGCAAAAGTGGCTATTACTTCTTTCGCATTTTGCAAAAAATGCGACAGTAGCTTAAACCCTGCAGTTCGACTAATGTGTAGCTGTAAGAGGAGGCACATGAATGTAGTCTTTTATAAACCCTCACAAGAAGAAATTGCACACTGTGAGTTCCAGAAATCTTGGAGGCCAGGGATGTTTAACTGAGAATCCTCAAGTCTCGTACGGCCAATCCATCATTTAGGAATGCAATTGTGCAAAAGTTCTCGACCGTCCAAGTTCCAGTGTGGTGGTGCCTGTCTTGCTGGACAATGAAGTCATCTGAATCAGTTTCTGTGGAATCTTGACAAACACTGAAGGAAGAGCAGTAGCACTACCTGTCGGCAACTGCGTGAAACTCTAGATTTCCCTCTTTCTACCTATACATTATTCGATCAAAACGGATTAAAAGTTGAATAGTTATGATTTTTTTAAATCGGATGATTCTTTTTGAAACACCCTGTATTATAAATTACTAGAGAATATATTCTTATCATAAAATATAATATGAATTATTCTCAAGAGAGAGTTATTTATAGAGATTATTTATTATAATGCATGTGTGTGTGTTATTACAAATATTCTTGAGAATTCTCTGAAAAGACTGTTATAAATAACTTGAGCATAATTCTTATTTTCTATAAGAATATTCCCCAGTAATTTGTAAAAATAGTCCTTCCAGTAAATATTTTCAAGGATATTATATATATTTATATTATAAATAACAGGAGAAGATTCTCATCAAGAATAAGCAAGTAATGGGGGGTCTTTCCAAAGAATATTCTCTTCGGTGAGAACATTCTCAAAATTTTACATCTCTAGCCAAAATAGCGAATTTTGCTTCAGTATACCCGGAATTTTAGAAAGGACGCCAAAAATTTTTTGTTCCTGCTTGCCACAAAATGATTCTTTCCAAGAAGAGCATGTTTTATTTCTCTGTACTTAAACTCTCTATCCCCTTATTTAAACTATCGCCTCTCATTGAGCTTTCCATCTCGAAACACTGATAATACCCTAATACCCATGATCGTGAAACAGAAAATGGTTTGCAATGGTCTTTCAGCTTTAAAGCGCATCCAGTTTTCACCACTGGAAACAGCAGAATTACTGTAGTCGATCATCATTGCGTCAAATCCCAATGTTTCGTGAAACCTATTTTAATTCCAGGAGTAAAAGAGCATGTCCACCGAATTACAAATGCTAATTTAGAAACTAATAAAGAACTGAATAACCAGCTTTAAATTGCCAATGTTGCCAAATGATGAGTATTAAATCACCAATATTTGCAAACAATGAGTGTTAAATCGCCAATATTTGCAAACAATGAGTGTTAAATCGCCAATATTTGCAAACAATGAGTGTTAAATCGCCAATATTCCCAAACAATGAATGTCAAGTCTCAATCTCGCCGAGTAATGAGTGCTGAATCGCCAAACATTGTGTTGATTCTTCTAAAATTCTTTCCCATTTTGCAAGAATTTCTTTTCAAGTGTAAAAAAAATTGAAAACTTATAAAAAAATTTTAGCCCATTTTAACTGTTGCTGTTCCAGACAACAAATAGTGCCCTCAGGAAGCAAAAATCATCTTAAATGGACTGGTATGAAAAATTGTTTATGACAGCCGCTCTTTCAAACAAGGTGTGGAAAGTCTGAAACAACAAAAAACATGCTGATAAAAAGATGTTTGATAACAAAAGACAGTGCAATTGTTTAATGCAGGGGTGGGGGTTAACGAAAATATTCTTGTAAGTTAATTTCGCTGCTCTAATTTATAAATATCTGCTCTAAAACTGCTCTGAATCCTATATTTTGCTGCTCCAAAATGGACTTTTGTCACTTCCCACCCCTGTTATATTCTTACTATCATGCATATTAAATTATAATATGCTCATTTGATCTTATTGCTATAGGTTTTCCTGCCTAAAGCAGGGCTTGACCCGTGGTGTCAAGTCGTCATGGCGACTGGAAAATCTGCATTGGCACTCTAAAATTTTCTTTATTTAATTGTTCAGTTGAAGTCTATAGTTGACACAAAATTTTCTGATTTCATGACAGTGTCTTTAGCAAAGAAAATAAAAAGGGATATTTAAAAGTAAAAAGTGAACACTATTTAGTACCATTAGGGCAAAGAATTATGCTTGGCTCCTAAGCAATTTAGCTAGTGCATAAATAGGCCTATATATTTTTGATTTGTCAGGTGCTGCCATAAAGATAGTCTCATATTGTCATCATATGCTGATGGATTAAAAGAGAAAATGTAGATGTTATAAATTCTAGTTAAAGTATCTGTTTTTAATTAGCAGACATATTTATGACTTTCACCTGCTGACTACTAAAATTTTACCGCCCTTCTTCTGTTTCAAATTGATGTTTCGAGACCACAAATTACTTAAATTCACTGCCCTGGACCGCTTAGGCGCCCTTTCCTTCATAAATAATGCCTCTGATAGTCGTTTTAAATGTAATCCAGGGCACCCACTCATCCTACTTTTCCTAATTTTTGGTAAAATGTCCTACTTTCTAGTTTTTGTCGTACTTTTTTTACTAAAACCTTATTCATTTTAATTAAGAATTAAAATGAATAAGGTTATTATTCATAAGGTCTTTTTTAAGGTAAATGAATAAGGTCTTATTCATTTTAATCAAAATTCTTATTTATTTTAATTGAGGAGGGAATCATTGATATAATGCCAAATAATACAAATATAGTAGATTGCAATTAATGATTCTGCGGAAACAGATATTGTATCGTTTTTCAGTTTATTTGGGGGGGGGGGAGTATATCTGTGTGTGTGTCTCATTTGATTTATTAATTTTTCATTTGCTTAGTTTGAGGGTTTAACAAGTAGAGTAGTCATTAAAACTTCTGTCTGGATGGAAAAAAATAATTTTGTATTTACTATTTCATGGTCTTGGGCAGTAACTAATATTCATCATTCAAAATTATGGCGCACATTCTGTGTATAGGTGTTCACATAGCAAAGCAGTTGGGTACATAGGCTTATTCTAGGTTTTGTGACTCTGATGGTACCCAATAACATTCAATTGTCCCCTGTATTTTTTTTTTTTTTTTTTTTGGACATGCTGAGGTTTAAACAATTTTTAAGCTTCCTCTTCACTGCAAAGTTAACCTGAAACAGACTATAGGTAGGAGAAGAAGGTATGTCTGTGAATCAAATAATTCTTTTCTAAAAACATTTTCTATCCAAAGGTTCATTCACTTTCATTCTCTACTAGTATGAAAAGCCTCTGAGAATTGAACATGTAATAAATCAAAACAAATATACACTCGATCCCATTTACAACTTTCCCATTTAGAACGTTTTCCCACTTAGTACGACTTATTTCCGTCTTCCCAACTCTAAATAATTCTCATTGAGATTTCCTGTTTAAAGTGTTTTCTTACTACAACGTTTTTATGACAGTTTGTTGAAAAATGTTATAAGCAGGATTCACTGTAATTAAAAGTTAGAGGCACACATTTATGTATTTATTAAAAATCAATCTATAAATTCCCTTCTTATTTATTTTCCATTTCCTTAAAAAAATCTTGGCTCAATAATATCTTCTGATTTAAGTTTAAAGTAAATGAGATGCCCTCTCTCAGACACTTACTTCAGATTTCCTATTTGTATAAATCCTTGTGAAGCAATTTCCTGGTAGAATGACTTTATTTTCCCTCCCTGATGATCCACCACTCTGATCTGTTGCCATTTAACTGCTACATATTTTCACACATGAATATGGGAGGTATGTCAGATTTGTGTTTGTGGAACTCAAGTGTGCGTGTGTGCGCCCAGCATTCAGCGTGTTTTGTGTTCAGTAGGTGGTGCTATCTATCTAGGGCTGCAACTAGATACTTTCTCAAATGGGACAAGCAAACATTTTGGCACATCTGTGATGCAGAAGCAGTTATAAAGGGGGAATTCAACGCCTCCACTAGTCCAGAGCCCGGGGGGGGGCACTAGACCCACCTGCTTCCCCCCCCCCCCACACACACACACACACACACACATCAAAGTTGTGGCCATGCATCTATCCTCCAAATTGGTAATGCATGGACAACTCAAAATTGGAAAACTTTAGAAAATCATATTTTTAGCCGATTACTACTGTGCAATCGTTGAGGCCAAACCTGGATTTTCAACAAAGGCAAAATCAGGGGGGTGTGTCCAAGCCCCCAAGAAAATTACAAATATTTTTGTATAAAATATTGGAGAAAATGGTCTTTTATATACTGTTTTAATTTAAAATTCGTTTTGAGCATTAGTGACCCATAATTTCTGTGGAAGAAATCTTTGTGCCCTTCCAAAAGCCGATTCTACATACACACCAGTGATTTTCATGCTGTGAAACATTGACTACCACATAGCAGCTAGATGGCAAAACTAGATATTCAAGGTAGAGTTTTTACATTTTCATTTTTTTTTTTGTTTGAACAATCTCGAAAAATGTTTTACACTTTGAACAGGTGTTTTAAATCCTTTATGATTTTTCAAAAATGTTCATTGGCAATCTTGTAGGAACAAGTTGAATTTATGCTGTATAGACAGTCTTTGAATGCCGACAGATAGCCACGAAAGGACAGTAATTTCCAGTATGTAACCGGAGGGGAGAAAATTCGCAGGGGAATAGAGACTCAGAAATTTGAAAATTCTGTACATGACCCCTCATTTAGGGAAGCAACGAAATATCTTAATGACCCGCGTGATTTTATCAATACAATACAGTATACGAAGTAGTAAAACCACTTTTCAAGGTCGCGCAATCATGGTCGACTGTAAAAAGGAAAAGAAGAGAGGAAAAGTTGCCATTTTCTCTCTCTACTTTTTTCTTCTTGGAACTAGGAAAGAACACGCCCTGTGGGACAGACACGTGATCCAAATTTTTATGCATCCTTTTCCAAAATGTGTGTCACTATATTTAACTTGTAACGATAACTCCTTCATAACAATTTCTTTCTCTGGTCCTTTTGAGTATCATTATATAGGCTTTTCACTGTAGTATGTTTAATTATATATCAATTGTATGAAACATAAGTTTCATTAGAATTTATACATATAAAGAAAGGGCACAAAGAAATAAAAATAGGTTTTACATCAACTTAATTCAAAGTGTGCTGCTGATAAAGATCTGAACATTGGTAGTGTTACAACAGTTTTGCTTCTAAAATTCTTATTTTTCTTATTTAATTAAGGCTTAAATTTATTTGAATTTTTTATGATAATTATTATCATCTCAGCCACCTCATTGGGCATTTTGCCTGTTGTGGCGTTGTATTTGTATTTAAATAACTATTAATCATCATCAACTGTTATTCTGCATGTTAGTTATCAACACATAGAAGATAATTATGTATGATGAAAACGATAAAAGCCTTGTGTAATGTGTATTGATGTATATACAAGGTTTTACAGTGTTTACCATGGTATTTGGTTTTTACCTGTAAAAAGCAGGGTTGGGTTTTGGGATGACAAGCATCAAAAACTGATGTAAACTACTGTCAAATCTGTCAAAAACCTAAATGAATGCTTTTTCATAATGTTTTGAACATAATAGGTATGTAAAACTTACTGATGAAAAACTTACTTTTTTGTGTATTACAATGTTTTATTTTTAAACATTAATTTATTACAATAATTAAAACAAAATATTAATTATACTTTGAAATTTTGAATTTTTCAACATAAAAGTATAGAACATATAAAATATAGTTTTGTGGTTCATTTTTATCTAAGCTATTGATTACCTGTGTTTAATTTGCTAAGGGGAATAGAGCTGCTTATTCAAAATATATATGATAGGGGCATCACAGAGTTAGGTTTTAGACTTCAGAAACTATAGATCAGCATTAAAACAGTAAAAACTTATTGTCAATGTTGTCAAGTAGTTTTTTAACCTGATAGATGTGCTAAATGAAAAGACACTTACTTTTATGTAGATTAAAAGGTTTTATATTCCGAATTATAATTACTGAGAATCTATTTTGATGTTTTAAATTTTCTGATCTGCCTAAAATTTTATTCCATCTAAAAGTTCTCACACAGAATCTGTTAATACACTGATTAAACTCATTTATTTTCATCTAAA
Organism: Pholcus phalangioides; assembly: GCF_987345545.1. Classification (NCBI taxonomy): domain Eukaryota; kingdom Metazoa; phylum Arthropoda; class Arachnida; order Araneae; family Pholcidae; genus Pholcus; species Pholcus phalangioides. Next base: position 4,396,998 of record NW_028301615.1, on the reverse strand, counting down.
AATTTCTTAGAGCTCAGGCTGTATAAATTCAGAGTTTTAAAGAGTATTTTCAACCAAAGCAGAGCCAACAGGACTTGATACTCAAAGCATTTGTTTTGCACGTTTAAATACAGCTTCAATTAGAAAGCCATTGCATTATAAATGCTAGTAAATATAACATATAGTGCAGAAGTAAGAATAACTAACTTTGACTAAGGATAAATTACAGGAGTTTCTTAAGCTTCATGTACAAGCTAGCATTGCCAAATTAATTGACATTTTGGTTCTACAATTTAGTATTTTGATCGTTAGATGCACAATAAAAGTATTTCTGTGATTATCTAACAATAACTTAATAATAAACAGAAATCAAACATTACATATATGATGTCCCCAAATCAGAATGTTTTATATTGTTCTGCAATGAAGCCTTTGCTGACTGGAAATGTTCTACAACAAAAATTCTCATAATCAAGTTTTCTACATTTTCTTAAAATTCTTCCAGATTGTTCTGCTGATTATTCTGCGACATATGTCGCAAATTTCAGCATATTCTGCTTTGACGTATGATGTAATAAACTTTTTTAAACACTTATCTGTTGTAAAAAGAGTACAGCAGATGGTTTATATCAAAGCACATATAAAAGTAGTTGAAGAAATTTTAGCAGGTCAAGAATCATCTTGAATCAAAGAATGTCAAATCATTCCATAGTTTTCCCTTCAGTGTTTATGCTATGCTTTATTCAAATTGTATATTTTATAAGAAAAAAAACCAAACATATTTTGTGCAATATTCTGTAGAGAGTAGAAAATTATTTTAGAATCATATTAAATATTTATTCTTTGTATAACAGTCACTTTAAATATTGTCAAAAACCTGCCAACCCTGGTAAAAACCCACTCCTGGCTATATGTAGACCTTATTTTGTTAGAGTGATGCTTTTTATGTTATACTGATGCTGCTATCAGGTTTTTTTTCCAAATGGAAGTGGCAAATTCGAAGATAATGTCACTCTCTGCTCTACCTTCATAAGAAATGGCAAATACCCAAATTTTCATGTTATGTAAGTAGTCCTATAAATGTTGGGGGGTTTGCTTCAAACCCAATATTTCATAGGGCAGTGGTTCTCAAACTTTTGTCTTCTGCAGCTTTTCCGGAATGGTCTATCAATGAACCTCTTCATGAGGGCCCTCCCCCCCCGAAATGTGAGAATATGATTGAAAAAAGGGAAAAAGATGTCAATTCTATTGTTCTATCACTTTGGTCCCCCCATGAAATTTCTGGCTACTGGCCTGTCATTAATGCTCGAAATTTTTTTTAAATTAGCATAGTATAAGACTATTCTTTTCCAATATTTTAGTTCTCTACAAAAATATTTTCAATTTTTCATTTTCTTGGGGGGGGGGGCTTTGCCTTTGGTGAAAATCTGGGGTTGGAACTCGCGATTGCGATTGCACAAGTGGTAATCGACTGCTTAGAAAATTAGAAAATATGATTAGAAAGAAACCTTAGAAACCTTAGAAAATATGATTTTCTAAGGTTTTCTGATTTTGAGTCTGCTATTCCTTTGAAAAAGGCTCTGGTTGCCAAGACAATCACGCAAACCTACAACACAAATAAGTATACATTAAATCCATGCATTACCGATTTGGAGAATAGATGCAGACCTGCATCTAGGGGGGAGAGCAGACAGGTTTAGTGGCCCCCAGGCTCTGGACTAGAGGCGGTGCCGAATTCACCCTTTATAACTCCTCCTCCTACATTATGCAGGGTGCTAAAATGTGTTTGCCCCGTTTGAGAAAGTATTTAGTTGCGGCTCTAAATAGATTGCACCACCTACTGAACACAAAACATGCTAAATGCTGGGCACACAAACACACAAGTTTTACCAACACAAATCTGACATACCTCCAATATTCAAGTGGGAAAATATGTGGCAGTTAAATGGTGACAGATGAGAGCGATGAACCATCAGAGAGATAAAATAAAATCATTCTATACCAGGAAATCGCTTCAAAAGGATTTGTATGAAATCCTTGCTCGTATGAATAGAGAATCGGAAGATAAGTGTCTGAGAGAGTATGTACTGAATTTTTTTAAAGAAATGAAAAATCAATCGGAAGGGAATTAATAAATCAATCTGTTAGTAAATATATAAATGTGTGTTTCTCTAACTTTTAATTACAGTGGATCCTGCTTATAACGTTTTTCAAAACACTGTCATAAAAAAGTTGTAAGCAGGAAAACACTTCAGACAGGAAATCTTAATAAGAATTGCTTAAAGTTAGGACCATGAAAATCAGTTGTACTAAGTGGAGAAATGGTCTGAATGGGAATGTTATAAGCGTGATCAACTGTATATTTGGTTTAGATTTGTTATATGTGCTACATTTACATGTGTTAAATTCTCATTATTGGGCTTCTTTGCAAGCTTTTCCTACTAGTAGACAATGAAAGTAAATGAACCTTTGGATAGAACCTGTTCTTAGAGATGAATTATTTGATTCACAGATACCTCCTTCTCTTATCCAGAACATGACCTGCTGCTCTGTCTCAACGAAGAGATATAAGCAGGTGATCATAGACCTGGGGCATGCTGGAAAAAAAATTCATAGAGATACCAGAGTGAATTATGGGGAAGAGGGGGCATACTTTTTTCAAGATAATTTTTTTCGAGAGGGATCCACTTCCACTCAAAAGGGATCCAGATTTTTTGAATACCCTGGGTCCCGGGACCCAGATAAATTAAAGTACAGCAGCATCTCTGATATATATATATGAAGATGGGGGAGGAGCTTGAATCAATGAATTGAATACAATTTTATGATTATTACCCTCTCTAGATGGGTGGGGTGATTGAAATAATAAGTTCTGTGAAATTCTCCCAATCACGTTTGAAGCAAAGTAAAAAAAGTATACATGCACTCCAACATATAAGCAAAAAAGAGAAAAAAAATTATTTTCTGTCCACTGTGTTTTATGAGGTTTGTTCAAAAAGTATCCTACCATAATCTTTTGTGCATGAAGCTTTTGTGTGTGCAGGTGGGGTTTGGTGCACATATGTAGGAAATCCTAGTGC